>NW_027204603.1:0-24226 GCF_024711535.1 Dipodomys merriami
AAGGATGCTGGGAAAAAGACACATTTGGTAGGAATGTAAATTAGTGTAGCCACTATGGAAGGCAGTATGGAGATTCCTCAAGAAAACCTGAAGCTAGAAGTACTCTATGACAGAACAATATTGCTCTTGGGCATTTATCCAAAGATTGCAAGTCAGGATACAATAAAGGCACCTACACATCCAAATTCATTGCTATATTATTCACCATTTTCCTTTCTTTTTTTGCATGCATTTAACTATTCTTTCTTCCATTTAAGTAATTACTTGGTGCCAGGCACCAAACCAAACATACTCTCTAACTAGAGTAGTAAGACACAAATGATCATCTCTTCCTAAAGTTTATAATCCAATAGAGAAAAGAGTCATGACAAAAGCAACTTTAGGTATTGTAGAAGTTCAAAGTCCATCTTAAAAACATCAGCTAACTAAATGTGGATAGAAAGGACAGGATCCTAGGGAAAGTCACATACAAAGCAATACAAGAAAGACAAAGAGTTAAATGATCAAATATGGGTAAGGAGAAGTTGATAGAAAATATTATTGTCCCTTGTTATCTGTGAGGATTGGTTTCAGGATCTCCACCCACAAATATAAAATTCACAAATGCTTAATTCCCTTATTATCATGGTGCAGTATTTCTATATCGCCTGTGCACTTCCTTTGTGGTACTTTAAATCATTTTTAATTTAAATTTTATTGTGAAGGTTATGTACAGAGGGGTTACAGTTACCTAAGTAAGATAATGAGTACATTTCTTTTTGAACAGTATTACCCCCTCCTTCATTTTCTCCCACTTTCTCCTGACTGATTCCCCTTCCCACCAAGTTGTAAAGTTCATTTCTGGAATAGTATCTAGTGAGTATTATTGTTGAATTGGTTCACCCTTTGTCCCACTGTTTCTTTGATGCCCCTTCCCTCCCCCAAATCAGATAAACTTACATACAAGTCAAAGTGTATAGAAATCAAAAACAGTTACCACAGGGATAAAACAAAGGAGAAAAGAGGAAGAAAAAATAAATAATTTCAAACAATACAATAATAAAAACCTCTTGTTTCTAATTATTGGAGTTCATTTCAATAAGCTCATTTTATATGGTCATGTACACATATCTATTGAGCCATTGCAATCCTCTCCTAAGAATTGTCTCCTTTGTTCTCAGTGTGCAAATGCTTAGAACACTGTTTAATCATGTCCAAGCATAATTATTTGTCCTTTACTCTCCATTGGATTAACTATTTATAGGCATATTCTAGTTATTACAAATAATGGAAACCATGCAGCCTATGTTTCTTTGGGTCTGGCTTACTTCACATAAAATAATTTTTTCCAAGTCTTTCTAATTCCTTACGAATGGGACAATGTCATTCTATACTACCTCACATAATATATGTGCTATAAATGGCATAAACAGATTTTGTGGTATATTGTTTAGAGGTTAGTGACAAGAAGAGAAATCTATAGTTGATACAAATGCAAATTTAACTTCAGTTTGGATCTATAGTAAGTTAAATTTGTGAATCCATGGATACAGATGGCTGGCTGTATGTACGTAGGCCCTGTTTTAAGAAAGAGCATGGTTCATTTAACAAGCAAGGCATCTTGAAAGGCTGACAAGGAAGCCTCTAACATGGGTTATTTAAATAAGCTCAGAGGCCATCAAAACTGTTTTCTTCTCTTACTGCAACTTCTTTATGACTGGTTTTAATGGCACTATTGCATAGAATTGTGGTTGTAGGATGTACCCTCTCCTTGAGATAGCCTACACCCAAACAATTTAAACTGGTTTTCTCTACTGGAGAGGATTAGAAAAGGAAAATTCATAGTTGCATTTTTCCAAAAGGAAATTGTTACTACAGTAACCTGAAAAACTCCAAAAAATGGCCCAAGAAAGGAGATTGAGGAACTTTCAGTCTTCTTGATGTGAGGCTCCACATATATATTATTCTTTTTAATTTGAACCTTCTTGGGAAAACAAACAATTCACTTCCCTAAGCAGTATGTCTGCAGGTAGGGACAAATTAGGTCCTGAATTGACTGCCACCATACAGCATTCCATTAATGATTAGCAGCCTCATGGCAGCTTACTGTGGGGCGAATCACCCCAGCCAAGCAACCCCATTCGGTGTAGCATCTCACTAATAAGACAAACTGTGAAAATAGCTAGACGGTTATTGATCTCTTTGGTAACTGAGGTTAACAAGAAGGGGGTGGTGATGGATTGGTTCTTTCCATTGTTTAAAAATGGAAATGGCTTTTAAGCAAGTTGTTATTGTTCCATAAAGACCTGTGACTGATGTTAGGGGTCTTAGTTAAAATAACAAGCAAAAAAAAAAGACCCCCATCTCTCTGAGTACGTGTTTCCAGCCTATCTGCTTAGAGCATGCAAATTGGAACAATTTGCAGAGAGTAAGCGGACTTGTGCCCAATCCTTCATAATTTATTCCCTTGGCACTGGGTGGTCCCTCTTTGTTTTTAGCCATGAAACTCATGTACCAGTGGAGTGCCTGGTGGCATGTGACAGGAAGTAGTGGCAACCTAGGAAAAACGTAATTGACATATGAACAGAAACTCAAGCTTCCTTTCACTTCTGACATTTTGCTTATCTAGGAAATCAGGGCTTCTCAACTGTGAGATGACAATAATACTGTTTGACCAAGTTATGAAGATGCATTGAATGGATCACTTTGGGTCTGGTGTGAAATGATCAGAAAATCTAAAGAACTATTTTTTCTACAAAAAATAATGCCAGTGCCCTTATCTTCCTAACATGGAGAGCTCTGTTTATGATGGGATTCTGTTTCTGACAACTTTGAACTCTAGATTGCCTAAGGCATTGCTTTACCACGCAGAGACTGATGTGCTCTCTTTTGTCTTTTTAAGTTCCTGAGTATATTCTTAACTTGCTATTAATAATCACTTCAGCCAGAAAAAATGTGTGATATTTTTGCTTTTGTTTGTTTGTCTTTTCTGTAGAGGATTCAGATTAGAACGGATGGTTTTGAGCTTTGCCTAAGCCCGTGCTCCTGGAAAACAGCCAATCCTAAGAAATTCTCTCACAGTTTTGTGTTTGGGAGATGGCTTACTGCCGTGAGCCACCTCCCCTAGATGGCTTGATAAATCTCAGATGTCTGCCTTGTTTACCTATAATAAGGCCAGATTCTCACTGCTTGTTTAGCTTATAAATGATTTGGAAAACTGTTGTCCTAGTCACCCTATCTGGACAAATGCCTGGTAATTTGCTTGATCAAAATTAAGGAGGACTTTTCTTCTTTCTTCAGTTCCTGGACTCTGCCCACACCCCACCTCAAGCATATGCAAACATTGGGAGCTTAACCGAACAGTGCAAGGAGGTACAGCTTCACCATAACAGCTCTTCTGAGAATCATTTGACCCCAAAGAAAATAATGTCATGTTCAATTGTTTCATCATGCTACCTGATTACCTGACATTCTAAGCCCAGGTTGTTTTAGCCTTATGCTGTAACAACATTGAAGTACCACCCCAGTTAGAATGGCCAATATCAAGAAAACTAATAACAAATGATGGCATGGATGTTGCCAAATGGAATTCTATTACACCTAGTAGGAATGTAAGTTTGTTCAACTACTCTGGAAAGCATTATTGAGGTTCCTCAAAAAAACTAAACATGGAGCTACCATGACCAAGAAATTCCACTCCTGGGCTTCTCTACAATAGATTACAAACAAAACTAAAGCTATAAGCACAACCATGTTCATCACAGCATTATTTACCATAGCCAAGATATGGAATCATCCCAGATAGATGCTTCTCAATTGATAAATGGATGAAAAATGTGATATATATGTATGTGTGTGTGTATATATATATATATATATATATATATATATATATATATATATATATATGGAATAATGGGATTCTACACACTTATGAAAAATGATACTGTATTATTCATAAGGAAATGGAAAGACTTGGAAAAAATTATATTAAGTGAAGTAAGCCAAACCTAGAGAAGCATACGTTGCATAGTTTCCCTCATTTGTGGTAGCTAGAATGTGCCTAAAAATCTACAAGTAAACATACTGGTTGATAAACAAAGGGCTACAAATGAGTTAACTGAAGTGTAATAGACTATGGAGAGCATAAATAGTATAATTCTTTAAAAGACTAAGTCAAAGCCCCCCAAAAATACATACCAGAAAATAGGTATGTACATGGGTATGTAGGTTGGGGGCCAAGGGAAGTGGTATAGGAAAATGAAGGGAGGAAGGAGGCAGAATGCAGACAAGAATTTATTGTATTTTTGCAGAATTGAAAAATATAAAGGACAGGTCTACTTAACCATTGCCTTTCTTCACCTGATCTTCACATTGATCTCACAATGAATATGATCACACAGGGAACCTGATAATCTCCCAATCTCTGATCTACATTCATCAGCTCTCATCATTCTTTCTTCCACTTGAAACTTTATGCGTGCCTTGTACTCCTTTAGGAGTGAAGGTCCAGTGGGCTGCACAGAGCCCCTGTTGATGGAGCTCCCCTCTTCTCCCTCCCCCCGTACTCCTTTCCTGGAAGGGAAACTACTTTCCACATGGAGTGAGTTCTATGATTTATTTCTTCAAATATCCTACCCTCTCTCCTCTGGAAGCCTTGTCACCTGGTTCAGTGCCCCTAGTGTGGCATGTAGTCAGGTTTGAGAGGGGTCACATTCGAATGTAATGTCATTCCAATCAGGAGGGAATCTTCTTAGGGTTAGCTGTTACCTTTCTTCTTCTCTCAGTCTCATGGCAAATACTGATACATGGCAAATACTGTCACATGGAAAATACTTAATACTGACACATGGCAAATAATGATTCCATAATGAGTAAAATTACAGCATGCCCAGATGAGTAAGAACAGGGAAACACTGCCATCATTGTTTACCTAGAGGGTCACAGGTTTTGGTTTTCAGAAAGCAATTCTAATTTTCCCAAATCATTGCTAGGAGGAAGAATAGTACCCATCACTGTTTTCCAAATCAAAACATGAAAGTAGTTATGTCTGATGCTGTCCAAATTCTAAGTTATACTAAGTTCCCAACCTGTATTACCAAATTTCTTGCTGCGTGTTCTCAGAACCAGCAAGCAAGAAAGTGACACATCCTTTAGAGTTTGAGGTATCTATCTGGATTCTAGACAAAGAATAGAAAACTTCATTATTGTTCAGAATCCTTTTAGACAAATTTTAATTAATACATTTTTATTTGATTTTGAAGACAGTATTCTGATGACCCCTATTCAACTAAGAAACCCATTTGGAGACAACTCATGTAGTTGAGAATTTTTTCAAAAAGGGATTCCCTGGGCTCAAGTTATATCAGATTCATATGGTGGACTTGTTCAGATAGCACTACAGCTCTATGCCAGACAACTAATTCATGATCTCAACAAGTGGTATTGAGTTTGTAGCCTATTGGGATTTGGGGAATCCTGGTGGTACACATCTGTAATCCCAGATAGTTGGGAGGTTGAGAGGTGGGAGACTCACTTGAGCCTAACCAGAAGTTGAAGGCCAGCATGGGAAACCTACTCTTTTCTGCTCATCAGAATGAGCAGAAAAAAAAGAAACTGGCCACGTTTTCTAGGTCATTTTGTTGCACATCTATGCTATATCAATATTATGTTGAAAAGTTCTTTTTTTGGTTAAGAAGGCCTTGTGCTTAAATCATAGCATTGCCATTTGTTAGTTGAATGACTTTGAACAATTGAGAACTTCGAGGGCAGACATCTCAGAATGCCAGACACATGAGGCACCAAGGCTCTCTCCCAAGAGCCTTGATACCTGTTCACCAGCTGGCATAGCCCCAAGTCAGCATTTACCTAATATGCATTCATAGCAAACCTGGCTGTATCTAATCCTGACCGTGCCCTGGTGTTTTAAGTTGTTGATTCCTACTTCTTTTACATTAGTTTAGTCTAAAATAACTTAGCTCATTCATTTTTATGACCAAAACATCTGGGAAAAGTCAGGAGTTTCTATTGCATTTTTAACAGGGTAAGTGAATTTAATCTGTAGTTCCTGCAGCTGCTATTTCCCCTCCTACTGGGTTCTTGGGCATTCATTCCACACCAACCCAACACGATTTCATCACATGGTTTTAAAGAGTAAGACTTCTTTCCATTTTCAAACAGCCCAGCAGGAGCTTGTAATTCTACAAGATGTGTAAGCACAAATGAACAAGTAAGTTCTTAGTCAAGGTGACCTAGAGAGTTCAAGGCCAGAGGCCATTTGTCAAAGAATCCCCAATAAAGGATCTAGAATTTGTTTGCTTACTTCCCCTACCTCCCAGTTGTCTAATATAAAACTATATTTATTCATTTTTTTGTAAAAATATAGAGTGCTTTTGGAAACTTTATAGTCTAGGCTCCCTAGATAAAAGGCTTAAATTGTGAAGATCTTTATACAGTTCCTGGCCACCAAAGCAAAAGCAAACTGGCTTTTAAAAATAATTTTGAACTGTGAAACTACTCAATGTGATTTTAGAAGTGGCCAGGATTCTTAACTGAAATAAATTCAGAGACCACGAAGTTAATGTAAACATTCAAGTGGTTGATCATAACAACATACGTGGATGGAGAGCTAGGGGCCTAAGACTCCATGTGCAAGTCCACAGATTACATATTCAATATAGGATACGGCAAAATAACATTCCCAGTCAGTATTCCCTGGCCATCAGTATGAAATCTCTGATCTAGAAACTATGTATCCAACTTGTTTAGAAGCTAATCATTAGTGTAGCTGCAAACAGATGCTCAAAATTGAATTCTTCCATTTGTCAGCTATATAATCTGAAGCAATTTGGAGGACCACTATGTGCCTGTATGAAATGGAAATAATCTTACTATTGACTATTAATTGCAAAAAATACATCTAGAAATGTGCCCAAATACTAAGCATTTTATTGATGACCTAATATTTTCCTTATTGAGGAGGGAAAATTGAAATCTATGGAAACAAACATATTCTACAGTCATACAGCTGGCCTCTACAGTGGTTATGTTAGGTGTTTATAGTGGGACACAGCACAGTAAATTCCATATTGAGTATCACTTACTCTACATCAATGAGTTTCAAAGGTAATTTCATCTTACTAGCACTGGGCCCTTCATTACCTTTTACTTCTAAACTACTTGCCAGTATTCCTCTGTATAGAACAGCGCTTGATGGTGCAGCTGTGAAGCAGATTTGGAGATTTCAAGCCAGACTCATTGGCTGTTGCTCCATGTCACCCTTCTTGATGCCGAAGATTACAAAGAAAAACACAAACCACGACACCACAAAATTTAAAACTATAAATGCAAATCAGTTGACTATAGGTCTTGCTTCCTTTGCATGCGTGAGCTTCCTTTTGCAAAGTTGTATGTCTCTGTAAACCCTAACACATTTTACATATAAAAATAAAACAAAGTGGATGAACCCTTGAAGCCATGGAAAATGATCCCCTCCAAAAGCTCCTTACACCTATCTTCCTGTTACTTAGCAAGGAGCAGAAACTATGGAGCTCATAATTTATAGCCTTCATCTAACATAGAATGGTTTAATATTTGCCTAAAACTCAAGCTGTCCTCAACTGATTAATAAGTCATGGTACTTCTTTGGGACCCAACGAGAAGAGCGATACGGTGATCTGCTGCCTTACAGGACTTTTTCTTATTACAGGACATGCACATCATCAGCACTGATGAAAATCAAGTATTTGCAGCAGTGCAAGAATGGAATCAGAATGACACCTACAACCTCTACATCTCGGACACACGTGGTATCTATTTCACCCTGGCTATGGAGAACATTAAGAGCAGCCGAGGTCTACTGGGAAACATTATTATCGAATTATATGAGGTATGGAGCCAAAGTTGGCCTTTTACTGGGTTGACGTCTTTTACTTGTCATGAGTCTTAATAGTCTAAACACAAGTTTTGGAGTTTTGGATGCCAATCTCAGCTGTGCCATTAAGAAATTTGTCTTGGGTTTTACAGAACTAATATGGTCTTGGATATATTTAGTTCTGCATTTTAGTGTACAAGGTCCTTTACATATTTATTTATTTATTTGTTTGTTGGTTTGTTTGTTTGTTTATTTATTTTGTACTAGACCTAGATCATGAACTCAGGGCCTGAGTGCAGTCCCTGAGCTTTTACCTTCATGGCTGGTGCTCTGCCACTTGAGCCACAGCCCCACTTTTTTTAAAAACATATTTAATCGGTGTGTTTACCAGGCATGGTCCCACTGTCTGGGCTATTAAAATTATTATTAGAGGCCCTGCTAAGGTCAGGGAAAGAGTCCTTACCCATGGCTAAGGTCGAGATAAGAGTCCTTACCCATAGTTTCCAATCAAAGAAGCTTTGATACCAATTTGAGGATTATTGCCAGTTGTCCTCACTGCACACAGGTCCTCTCTTACTTTGACTAAAGGATCTCTAATTATATCAGATGGGTTTGTATAAAAGCAGCAGGCCTTTCCTTCCTAAGGCCATGCATTAACCTTGTTTCATGAAAAGGAAGTCTAGTCCTCGGCCATTTTAGAGGATTACTTCTGCCAATGAGACGACCTGGCTTTTTAGCCAAGAGGGTTTTGCATGCTTCTAAGACTACCTCAATGCTTAGTTCTCTGAGATTGTTATCTCCAACTATCAGGGCTGGCCTCCCCCATGCTATGGATCCTGCAATTCCTACTCCCACCAGTAGTTGACCTAAAAGCCGGGGCTGCTCTATGAACTAAACCAGTGTCTAAGTTGAAATGGGCCCACCCCACCATACAGATAGACATAATGAATACTTTCACATCAGTGCACCAATCCTGACTCTATGTACATTAGCTCCATTGTAAAACTCATGATCCTGTGTTCCCAGTATATACCCTTAGCTAAGGATACTCAGGGGACAAGGATTTGACCCCTGACAAAACAAAAGGGGAAAATGATAGGGTGGAGGAAGTAAAGATGGAATATAATATCTAACTTGGATTGTGTAAAATGGATAATGAATGATTTTAAGATATAAATGTAAGTGTGCTGTGGATAAAATTTCCCTGGTAGCTAGCTATGTTAGCTAGTAACTGTAATTGTAACCCTGTAACCCTGTAACCCAGGAACTCTAATGTCTGATTCTGCTCTTTTCTGAGCAATGCTCACCCTAACCCAGCGGAACCAACACCACCCTTTGTTCTATTCCCCTGCTTCCCATCAGCAAAACCTTGGCGGGAAATTTAAAAAGTGCAAATTTCTTGTAAAAATCATTGGCTAAAACCAACACCCAGCCTCCCCCTTTCCCTGCCCTAGCCCCAAATGCTTAAAAAGCCAATATGGGCTGTCACTTGGGGCTGTTTCCTGGGATCCCAACTCCAGGTGCGGTCCTGGTGCATCAGCACCATTTGCTCAATAAAATCTTTTACATTTTCAAAAAAAAAAAAAGAACAACTTTGTTTTGGGTCAAGAGATATACATTACCTGTGACTCAATTCCAGGAAAATTGAGATTCTTTGTGAGATTATTGTGAGGTGGGAGATAAAACATCTGTGTGGGCTCTGCCTCAACAGAGATATCTTGTGTACATAGCATGATTACATGCCGGAAATGAAGGTGCGTAGCCTAATCGATAACTTAGGTATCTTTTTTAAACTGTGCTTTTTCTTATGGACTCCAGGTAGAAATAGTATTAGCTATGTGCTTAAATTATTTGAAAATCTTATTCATTAATGCAGTTTGTCACTGCTAAGCATGAAAGTGTCATCAGATGCCAACAGCTATGCAGGGTAAAGACTGGGCTCCAATATGAGCAGGCCACATATATTGTTCTGTTTCATAAAATGCAATCATCAGTTAAAGAGTAATCTCTCTTACAATTTAAGAGATTTCACATAGAAACTAGAAATGAACTAGCTTTAGTGAACCTGAGGAAGTGGTGCATTGTTATGCTTCTGTGATTCTGTGAGTGTGTGTAGTATATGTGTATGTGTGTGTGTGTGTGTGTGTGAGAGAGAGAGAGAGAGAGAGAGAGAGAGAGAGAGAGAGAGAGAGAGAGAGAGAGAGAGAGAGAGAGAGAGAGAGAGAGAGAGAGAGAGAGAGAGAGAGAGAGAGAGAGAGAGAGAGAGAGAGAGAGAGCACACTTTGATGGGCGGGACTGGGAACAGTGATGGCCCTGGCTGACCACATGGAGATAAAGATGGAGTGTCTTATTGTCTAGTATCAAGCAGTGGCTGGTGGTCGAATCCACATAGGTTGTATGCTTGAGTTGTTATTTCCAGGTGGGGCCTAAGATGGGCTCCCTGAGCTGTTGTTCACTTGTGGATGTTCCTTTGGGCAGAATGAAGCTTTTAAAATAGCAAGGTAAGTGCTTTTGACAATGATCTCCCCAGAATAGTGCTTTGCTAAGCTCTAGCCTCCATACAGTGGCATAACGTTGGCTACTCAGTTATCGAGAGTGGCAGAAATAGTTTGTATTATAGTTATCCTATTAGGTAGAGGTGTGGTAACCCAAAGGCATGGGATGAATGGAAGTACATGTGTTTTAAAAGAAGAGGAATGGATGTCATTCTACTTCTACAAAAGCAGTGGGAATACCCTCATTTCCTAGGACATAACTGACAAGTGTTAACGTGATTCCCTTTAATGACAAGGTCCCACTTGGGGAAATGTCCTAGATTTCTTTTGTGGTAAAAATGGGTAGAGACAAATAACTTCAGTACACTTACATTCTCATGCCTGTAACTACACCAGGAAAAAGAAATATACTTTTATTACTAAAAATGGCTCACATCCTGGGGGAGTGTTTAGGTGAATGTTCCTAAGACTGAGGCCATTACAAGTTCCTGCTTGCACAAGTCAGGTGATAGAGATGAGATGTTTATTGATGCCCCTGTGGTCAGGTCCAAACAGCAGATGGCAGATGTGGCTGCAGATGATTTTACAGTCAAGAAACAAGAAACCCCCATGACTCTGACTTCCTTGACACTGTGGGCAAGTTTGCTACTGTGATATTCTGCTAAGAAAGGGAAGCTGAACCTCCTTGGCCATTTAAAACCTCAAGCCACTGTGATCTGAAGCAGAGCATGAATCACTATGAAGAATGTGCACAGATACACGTAATTTTTTTGTCTCCCTGCTGAAGTTGGTCTTCAATATTGCTGGGAGAAAAATAGCATGGTGTCATTGCTTTTACAGAGAAGCAAGATGCATCAGGTTGGGGCAACTTTTTCAAAACCAGCTCTGTAAGCCTGTTTTTCTTTTAGCTTCACTAGCGTTGCTCATGTCCATACTTTGTATTTAGGCTCCATGTCAGCAGAGATGGCTGATTCTTATCTTCAGGCAGCTTACAACCAACGTTTGAGAGGGTCAGTAGACCAAGTCCCTGCCCAAGGCTAGAAGCAATTGAGTCAAAGAGAAAGAATGAGATGAATGGAAGTCAACCAAAATTTTATTGTTCTAAAAGTTGCGTAAGAGGAAGTGGAATCGTTAATCTTTTGAGTTAGATTCATCCATTTGGTAGCAGGCAGAGATGGTAAATCAAATATTTTCCTGTAGAGGATCATTTCTGTAACAACTGAGAATTGAGGTACAGAATATGTGATTTGTTCAAGTGGATTCTAAAATTGGGCAAATCAGTATAAGCTGTATGTGTTCAATTCTTTACATCAATGTGATTGATCTGTTATCCTGGGGAGAAGGGAGGAACGGGGAGCCAGACCAAATGTTAAGCATGAGCTAAACCACGGATGGTGTAGATTTTGGAGCAAGTGATCTCACTTGTCTATTTGTTTTGCATTGATGCTTGTCTAGGACAGAAATGAACGTGTGGTAGCTTAGTTAGATTTTAAATTCTAGAAGGCATTTAAGTCACAGGTGAGTAAATGGAAAACAGACAGTATCTGGACCATGACCATATTGAAGATTTTTAACAGGGATGTTGTTTTGCACCTGGAGATACATTCTGTGGCTAAGAGATAAAGCTCAATTTAATTGGTCTCCAGGGGTCATTAGGATTCAACCTTCTTTCTGTAGATTCTTATGCAAACTGGGATTGTGTACCATATGTCCAGTTAGCAAAGAGCCTGCATTTTTTTTCTCCTGGACTTCAAACACCCTTGTGTGATACAGCTGGAAAAAGCTGTGGAGTCTCAGATCTAATTCAGCCAAATGAACACCACTTTCCAGAGAGTATTCTGTCAGGTGTGTGAGGATTGACTGGTGTGTAAGGCTCACGGTCTACAGGACACATGGAAGTGATCTTGTTAAGGTAGAAATCACAGTCTAAATCATATTATAGGTACATCTTTTATTTCCTTTTGGGGTCACTAAAGGAAAGGTAAACTAAAACAAGAAATCAGAGGAGACTTAGAAGTCAGTTGGCTCACATGATGGATAGCTGCAGATGAGGAGAGGAGAGCCAGCTTCAGGTGGGTGGAGCTCTAGGTTCCTGCATACTTGAGTGGATTTATGGAGTAGTGGGTATGGAGATCATAGAGATACTAGGAAAGTGCTGGCCTTTATCCTAACTTTTTCTTCCCATGAGTACATACAAACAATTAATAATACCAGTATGTTAGAGATTACTTTGTAACATTATAATTTTACAGGGTATTACAATCCCAAAGGTCAGAGATGCCTTTAGTTAAATGTCAGGTATCAGGTAGGTCAGGTTGACCTTGATCTCCTTAAGGTGGTGGTGAATCACCTTACCTTGCACAGTAGACCTCTCAAGCCTCTTGACAATGGAGAAGATCCATGACAGCATGAATTTTGATGAAAAGGTAACAGTGAGACATTGATAGTCCTTGGAGACTGAAGCAGATCAACTCTACTGAATACTACCAAGCCCACAATTTCTGTTTTTAAATCTTACAGTAGCATCTTCTATAGAGCAATTCTCCTGTTGACTCATTTCTTAATCTATACTTGAAAATGGAATATTCTCATGAACATGATTAGATAATTAGGGAAGGAAATAACATTTGAAAGGCAAATGTTAATTAAGCTCTTCCGAATGGTGGCAGAAGTCTAGCACTGAACAAGGCTGGGGTTAACAATGAAGACATCCCTTCTGTGGGCTTACGATTATCATTTCCCACATTCCCACCAATAAACTCTATTTCATTTCCTTGTGACACACAAATCAAGAATCAGATATTCAGTTATGCTCTAGAAACATCTCTGAGCTGATGCAAAAATTTTGCACAGCACTTTCCTTTGGTATAAAGTATTCCGCTTAAAATTCCTTATGATCAAAACAGCTTCACCCTTAAGCCTTACACAAGCATTGGCAAATACAGTAATATACTGAATGAGCTACATGCATACTTTTAAATATTTATTGTGCATATTTTAAATAGCAAAAAAGCAGATGAAGTTAATAATACATAATATATAATAATATATTTTACTTAAATAAATATTTTCATTTAGTATAGGTTTAATATGAGAAAACTATAATTTGGTATTTTTTTATACTGAATATCCAGGATCCTGGATATATTTTATGTTTCTCATACAACTTAATTCATATGCTAATTTTTAACCTGAAATACTTGATCAACAGTTACTTTTCATAAAATAATAATAATAATTTAGTAAAACTATGTGCTAAAAGTTTACCAATAACCAAATTGAATACCATTTGTTAAGTTTACATTTATATTGATCAACAGTTAGTTTTCATAAAATAATAATAATTTAGTTAAAATTATGTGTTAAAAGTTTACCAATAACCAAATTGAATACCATGTCTTAAGTTTACATTTATATTGACTCAAATTTTAAATAAAATTGAAAATCAGTCCCTTGGTAGCATTAACTACATTTTAAGGAATCATATGTTGTCAGTGGCTGTCCTTCATATTGGAATGCATAGATGTAAATAGTTTATATACTTTTTCTTATTTGTTTCTTATAGTATTTCTGTGTGGCATATCTAATTCCCATCACATCTGAAGAAATTACAGAGATGCAGAGAATTTGGTGGTTTGGCTCAGATGTTATGGTTAATAAATTGTGAGGCTGTATTTGATAGGGTCTCTATCTGCCTATAATTCGAGATATTTCAATTACCCTTTTTAATCTATAGATTTTGGAAATATACATAATTTACAAGCAGTAAAACTTACCCTTTTTGTCTGTGGTTCTATGAGTTTTTACAAGTATATATAGTTGTGTAACTGCCACTGAAGTCAAGGCAGAGAGTTCTATTCCCCAGAATATTCACTTTTCTAGTCAATCTGGGATGTCATTGACAGTCAGCCATCTTCTCCTTGTCTGTGCTTTTGCCTTTTTTGGAGTAGCAATCAGTGGAATGACATAGTGGGTTACCTTTGTTTGAAGTCTGGCATCTTTCACCTTGGAGAATGCATCTGAGAGTCATCTAGTTGTCAAGTGTGTCTATGGATATGTGGAGTAGTATTGCATTGTGTGGAGGTGCTCTAGTGAGCTATCCCAGTTGAAGAATAATCAGGATGCTCTCAGTTTGGGGTGGTTATGAATGCCAGTTCTATAAGCATTCATATCATCATAGTTTTTTTTGTGTTAGTTATATTTTTTTGTTTTTGTTTTTTTGCTCGCGGTAAATACCTCAGAGTTGCTGGGTGAGTCAAATGAATTGCACATTTCTAAAAAGCTATACAACTGTTTGTAAAGTGGCAGTTGTGGTCATTTCAAATCCACATCAGCATTTAGTAATATCAGTGTGTGTGTGTGTGTGTGTGTGTGTGTGTGTGTGTGTGTGTGTGTGTGTGTGTGTGCGCACGCGCACGCATGTGTACTCATATATGTGCATATTTGGCTATTCTGAATAGGACCTAACACTACCCTCTTTAGGGTTTAATTTTTATTTCTCTACTCAGTGAATATACTTATCCCCTAAGAAGTTATACACAGATGGATATAATGAAACTCACTATCCAAACTCAGTGTTCTGATCTCTGCTCATATTACTCACACTTCCTTGCCTTCTCCTGTGCTTAATTGTGACCTTTGGCGACCTCTCTTGGGCCAAATGAACAGCTGCTGGTGAGCTCCATAGGGCACTTTTCCCTCAGCTGACCTTCATCAGACCCTCACCGTGAGACGGACTCTGGGGACAGCCTAAGGCAGATCATGGTAATTGCTTTTCTCAGCAGAACCCTGAATTCTTTCGCCTGAGGTCTCAGGGGCCTGACTGGCAGATGACCGTGCCACCTGGACACAGTGCTTTGCCAAGGGTCTGCTACTATTTATCTATTGTTTCCCAGGGGGAAAGTGGGCCATGAAGCCTTGACACCTTGTACCCTCTCCTTTGGACATCTTCCTAGACCATTAGCCACTATCACATGTCTCCTTTCAGACAGCAGTGGAGAAAGCACCTTTATAGTACCTCTTCCGATGAAGACAAGTACTATAGATATGTCTTATTCCTTAATAATTTTGTGGTTTTTTTTGTTTTGCTTGAGTAAGGCTAAGTAGGGCTCCACGATACCTTTTAGGCAAATATGTTTATGTACATATGTACGTATGTATAATGAATATATGGTTATAACTCCTTGATTGTAACAAGAACATATTTCTAACTTGGGTTCCAGTCAAAAAATTGATGTGAGATACCAAAAGCTGAGTGCCCTACCATCTTAGCCCATTTGCTTATATAAGATATGGAGACAAGAGATAATTCAGTCATCATGTAAGGGCTTTGAACTATCCAAGTACAGATGGATGGAAAGTGTTTGGTTCCTTTCAAAAGACAAAGAGATGCCTGTGACTTTATGGAGTGACAACGTCACAGGAACCTGGGTTCCATGGAAATTGCTCCTCCCTAATTTACTTTTCAGTCCTCAGTCTCCTGAGTTGGCCCTATTTTCTGTGGGCTGCACATGAAATGCCCGGGTGGTGACCTTTCAGTGATGGGATGCATCCAGGTGGGAAACAGGGTCATGAAGGCAGTGATTTCAGAGGAACTGTGGATCAGGGCCCTGGGAGTCTGACCTGTGTATATGTGGTTATAGAGCTTAGGGAAGGTGGGGAGAGGGAGCAACTGAATTAGGAGAAGGAATTTTATGGTTGTCCAACAGAGAAAGTACCCACTCTACAGCCAAAAGCAGAACCTTTTGGCAGAATCTTCTAGAAAAAACACAGGTTTCTTCTTGCCATGAAGAAATGATCAATTTAATTAATGCCTTTTAGCTCATTTTAAAGTCCAAGGCTATCTGGGGGGGCGGTCTAGGGGGATCTCTTGGCCTCCACATTTGCATGTGAAATCCCAGTGTCCTTGAAAGACACTGACAGAAAATTGTCAGGGTAGAGGCTGAGGCTAGGAACAGGCAGAACTCCAGTGCAGAGGCCCTGCCCCCATCCTGCTCTCTGTCCTTACCCTCAGTTCAAGGTGGGAGGCTGGCTAATCAATTATATCCTTGGTCCTTTGTCAAATTCCCCAGGTGATGTTGTCCTTCCCTGATAACTCTTTTCTCTTCCTGACATTCCCTTTCCATTTGCTTTGTGTTTTTTGTTTGTTTGTTTGTTCATTTTATTTGGGTTGGCATTTTCCTTGAAGGGCAGTGAAGTTACTGTGGGGAAAAAAAATCCAACAGAAGACTTAATTCATCGACTAAATTAGGTCATGTAGGAAAAACAAAAACATAGCCAGGTGCTGGTGGTTCATGCTTGTAATCCTAGCTACTAAGGAGGATGAGATCTGATGATCATGGTTCCAAGCCAGCCCAGGTAAGAAAGTCCATGAGACTCTGTGAGACTCTCATCTCCAATCAACCACCAGAAAACCAGAAGTGGCACAAGTGGTAGAATGATCACCTTGAGCTGAAGAGCTGAGGGACAGCACTTAGGCCCAGATTTCAAGCCTCATGACCACCACCACTACCACACCACCACCACCACCACCACCAAAAAGTTTAAAAAAGAAAAAACAAGAACAACAAAATCATATTAGTTCCTTCCATGGAAGTTTTTCCTTTGCTTCCTCTAGTATTCAGCTAATTATGACCCATGGACAGATGAAAAGTGGGATTTTAAAACTTGATATATCTCAGTTCATCCAACAAATAGGTGGGTCTGCCTATTGTTTATATGTGTTTAGATTTTCTGAATAGACCTTTGGCTTTAGTTTATGCTGGAATGTCCTTGTAAAGTTACAAGGAATCTTTGTTTGATATAGGACTTTATCATCCTAAATAATGTTCTTGTCCATTATGAAGAATAAAAGAAATGAAAGTGAGTCACATCTGTACTTAGCTTAGAAACGTATTAGGTGATAGATCTTTAATCCTCCAGCTTACTCTACTTGTGGTGATTCTCTGTTGCCTTCTAAATATCAAGGACATTCAGATCCCAATTCATTAGGAGCTCTGGCAAAGCTGCTCTGCATTATCTCATGGACCCTTTGCCAGCTAATGAAGGAAAAGAGGAAAAACCACCAATTTTAAGGTGACTGTGGGCTGTGAGCCAATCACACAATGAGCCAGTAACATGGACAGAAATAGATGCCAGGTCAGCTGCCCCCCCAAATCTACTAGGTTACTAATTGGGATTTCTGGTCTCCCACCATTAAGAATACGCGTAAGACTCTCTTAAATAAAGGTACATGTCTCTGGAAGGGCAGCATCTTCAGCTGGGGTCAGAGTAAATGTTAATAGTGAATTAAAGATAAAATCAAATGGCAAAAAGTACACTCAGGAAAAGTGGGGGAAAGAACATGAGGAAGATGGAGATGGGGTAGGTAGGGAGGTGGTAGAGGCTCTGAAGATGAAACTAAACATCGTTCAGAGGCTACAAGATATACGACATGATTCATCGTGTTCCTCTTTCTATCTCATATATTCCAAACAACCTGTGAAAGATGCTAGGAATTCTTTCAGGACTCCTTTAAGACTACAGGTATTTTGACCCAATGTAGTTCTTCAACTTTCCCCTTTTTTCCTAGGTAGCAGGCATCAAAGGTATATTCCTGGCAAACAAGAAGGTGGATGACCAGGTGAAGACATACATCACTTACAACAAAGGCAGGGATTGGCGCCTACTGCAAGCTCCAGATGTGGACCTGAGAGGGAACCCAGTGCACTGCCTGCTGGTCAGTCACCAAGTCCCACGCAGACTCAGATCACAGGGCAGGCTGCTCCCCCAAGCATGGTACCTCAAGGGTTTTCTCAGCACCAGCCCAAGACTCACAGAAGGTCTTGGGAGTTGAGCTTCTACTGCAAAGCAATTTTCTACAATTGCTAGACTACTAGTCTATGGGTTCAGATTGTCCCACACATATAACTCATTTGAACTGTACAGTATTTACATGTACTCAATAAATGCCCGTGCAATTCAACTAAGAACATCCAGTGAGCTCTAGCTCATAGTAAGATATAGAAGAAATAAAAATCTCAAGCAAAATTTGGCCTGGTGGTGTGTACCTGTAATCCCAGCTGCTTTTCAGCTAGAGATGAGAAGATTAAAGTTCAAAGCCAGCCTAGGCAAAAATATTAGTGAGATACTATCAACAAGACAAAAGTGATAGATAAGTGAATGGATAATACTTTAAGGATAGCCCTGCCTGGATAAAACCACAAGACCCAATCTGAAAAATAGACTAAAGGCAAGAAAGATTAGAGACCTGACTCTAGTGGTAGAACTCTTCAGTACCAAAGCTAGGGATACAGACTGGGACAGATGGAGCCCTTACCATTTTGCATGTTAAACTAACTCCAATATTTTGTTTTGTTATCTTTTCTTCTTTAAAACATCCTTTGGGTATTAGGAAGATCAGAGACAAAGGGGTGCCTAATGCTAGGAACAGCTGGTAGTTTCAAGATTATAGCATGAAGAGTTGGTTTTTCCTCCCTTAAACCTTACCCATGACTTTATCTTATTTTCTTAACTTAGTCTCCTTTTTTTCTCATTTCTATCATTATTTTTATTAATTGCATAGAATATGTATTGATAAATCTCCAAGCTCTTTTAAATTCTTTTTTGTGTGAACTCTGGTCCTGGGTGCTGCCCCTCAGCTTTCAGCTCAAGGCTAGCACTCTACCACTTGAGCTACAGCGTCACTTCCGGCTTTTTTCTGCTTATGTGGTTCTGAGGAATGCAACCCAGGGTCTCATGCATGCAAGGCAAGCGCTCTACCACTAAGTCAACTTCCCAGCCCCCTCCAAGCTCTTTTTAAAATGCACAATGAGGATACATAAGTCCATACATAAAAATCACAGACTGAGGAATTTTAGTAATATCTTAAAATATTTCAGGTAAGATTCAAGCAAAACTATAAACAGGAACAAAATATTCTCTGTGTGTATGTGTGTGTGTGTGTATATATATATATATATATATATATATATATATATACAGAAATAAAACTGTGTGTGTGTGTGTGTGTGTGTGTGTGTGTGTGTATACACACAGAGAGACAAATCAGTTGAAGAAGCAAGTGAAGAGTAGAGGGCCTAGGTTATATCAATGTGTTTTCCTTCTTTACTCCCTTCAGTGCCTTCTTAGAACTCAAAGAATTAAAAATTTGATGGTCAAGGGCTGACATGGTGGTGGTGGTAGTGTTCTTATTCTGTTGGGGAAGAAAAAGGCCTGGGCAGCTTCTTAAATCCATCCATGAGGACAAGGAATATGACTACAGATGATATTAGGAAGGAAAGGACCATGGACTGATGTTCAGGACAACTCAGAATGTGTAATACTAGCTATGTCAAGTGGACATGACCCATGCCTCAAAACTGAGTCTAAAGCTCATCGTCCCAAATCTTACTGTTTCTGTAAGCTGAGCATTGTGAAGTTCTATTTCTAGTAGGGCAAGAGGATGGGAGATTCAGGAGTTCCCTTGAGTGAAAAAATTTTCTTCTTTATCATTATAGCCTTTCTGTTCCTTACACCTGCACTTGCAGCTCTCTGAAAATCCATATTCCTCAGGACGAATCTCCAGCAAGGAGACAGCCCCAGGACTTGTGGTGGCCACAGGTAAGGAAAATATCTCCTGGGCTTCTCGCTCACAGAGCACCTCTAGAATTAGTTTGCCACTTATTTTTGGAACATGCACTAGTTTGGTTTTGCATGGAAACTATGGGAATTCTCTCCAGAAAAACATTCTAGAATCTAGAATGCAAACAGTTGTGGATAACTAAGGTTAACAACCTCTTCCCTAGTCACAGAACAGATCCTTAGGTTTGTTCTGCAAGAGGCCAGAGATTTCTGTCAGTGAACTTACTAGTCAGAGAGATTTGAAAAAAAAAAAAAAAAAAAGAATTCTCACTTTAAGAAAACATGGTATATGAACTTCCCAGCTTCCAAATATCAGTTGGGGCAGTTTTCTCTTTACACAGAAGATACTTTACAAAGAGTTTCACCCTAGAGCTGTTTTTAATCAGGAGGTCTCTGGTGCATGTAAAGGTTTGTTTACACATGATTAAGCACTTGGCTGAAAGCCTGGGGGAAAGGCCAGAAAAGCTTAAGGTTGCATTGTTGGAACCACTGTCCACTGAACATCAATCAGAAGTGAAGATAAAGCAACCCAGATGAAAATGAAAGTCTCAGGGGAATGTGGTCTCATTAGCATGCACTTGATTTGCATATACCTTTTCAGGAATACATTGACAGCATCAGGCTAGGCAGGCTTCTAATCTTAGAAGTTAGAGCTCTGGTGTTAGGCAGCTTTCTCTTGATGAAAGCAGATATATTCATAGTGGCTTTCTGAGGAGGTACATTCAGATTCTTTCATCAACTTTAAGCTCTGGGTCTTTTATACATGGCTTTCTTCTCTAAGTGTCTACTCCACCAGCAGTGACCAACTGTTTTATTCAGATGGTCAGTGAACAGAGCCTGCTGGTACTTTCTTTTTTTAACTCAAGGCTACCACTTTGAGCCACAGCACCACTTCTGGCTTTTTCTGTGATTAATTGGAGATGCGGGTCTCCTACCCAGGCTGGTTTTGAATCATGATCCTCAGATCTCAGCCTCCTGAGTAGCTAGGATTATAGGTGTGAGCCACCAGCACCCAGCTTCTTTTTTTTAATTAAAAAAATTACTCTTTTTAAGTAGTTGTACAAAGGAGTCGCAATCTAACAAAGCAATTTATGCATACACTATATCTTGATCAATGTCACCGCTTTTAACTTTCTTATCCATCCTTCTTCTCCTCACCCCTTCCTTCACTCTTCTTAGTTTTGTAGGATATATATTGGATACCTCTGGGTGGTATCTTGATCAAGAAGAGTCAATCATGAATTGCATGACTGCTGTCAGGCACCAAGGACAGTGATAACTCAGGGCAGGATCTGTTGCTGTGCTCCTAGCTTGGGCGTGATCCTATTCTCCACCATCAGTGCGAGCTGGCTTTTCCAACTCAGGAGCTGTTGTTACTCTTGCCTTTAGTCTAGGCCTACAGGAAACCAGGGCTGGAGCAGAAACTGCTGCAAAACTTCTCAGGGGTACAATTTAACATGATTGGAATGCTTGAAAGGTAGCCAGGTATTGTTCAATGTAGTCTAAGCACCTTGGACTTTAATATTTTCATTGGAAAGGTGGGAATAATAGAACTAACATAGTAGAATTGCAGGGCTAAATGAAGCAATGAATTTCAAATACTTAAAACCATACTCAGGACACACTAAATGTTCAGGACATGCTATCTGTCATCATCATTACTATCATAGACATTCAAGCTGCTCTTTTTATATCTGAAGACTATAATTTGTCCATCTCTTTCTATAGCACCATTAATCATACACATATATCATGGATGCAATGAAACTCAGAAACCCATAGTTCTTGTTTTCTAAGCTGAGCTCTAACACTTACAAGGCTTGCGAATTTGACTTAGTTTTACCTTCTTGGTTTCATTTTTCTCATCTGTAACAAAGAATGTTTTCTACCTTGCAAGAATGTTGCAACAACTTGAGGTCAAGTAATCTATCTAAAAGATTGGAGAGTTAGGCATGGATGGTGCACACCTGTAATCCCAGCACAAGGAAGGCAGAGGGAGGAGAACTGTAAATTCCAGGCTAGTCTGAGCTACATAGGGAGACCTTGCTTTAAAAAGCAAACCAACCAGTTAAAGAAAAATAAATGTGAACAGAGTGCCGAGAGTTTAGTTATGTGGGAAGAGTGGTAGTTGCTATTACCTGTGAATAGTACATGCTTTCAAATTAGTCTACTTTTAACTCTTCTTTGAGTAACTGGCATGGGATAATAGTGACTTATTTTTTCTTTGTTCTTGTTCATTAAATTTGACTAATTTCTTTTTTCCTCCCTTAAGTGACATCCAGGACTTCTTGCTAGCCTTGAGCATTTCTTTGGGAGCTGATGAGCTCCTCACGAAAAGCCAGAGCTAAATCATTGCTCAGGCTTCCTCATGCCCAGCTTTCCTTCTCACTGTCTGTGTAGTCTCCCTGGGAGATTTTATTTGCCTCCAGGAAAATAATTGGCACCAAGTGGCTTGTGTCTCCAGGAACCTTTCCACATTTACATCCCCACCAGTTGCAGGAAGGCCCTGGGACCCTCACCTTTCCACTCTCCCTGCTTATACCCTCTTCCCATCTTGCATGGAGAAGTGGTGGCAGAAATGCCAGGCAGGTGAATCAATGCCTTGATTCATTCCCACCTCTTGTTGGGGCTCTCTCAGATGCAGAAGGAATTCATATCTGCAGAGTTTTGCATCTCCTATTAGCAAGCAGGAACACTAGGGCTCTCGGCATCCCAAACACTGGTTCCTAATTAGTACTGAAGACCTAACATTGTCACGAAGCCTGAAAGTATGCGTTCTTCTCCTTCCCCTGTTGGCACAGCAGCTCTGAATTGCAGATACAACATTCAGCCACAGTCTCCTTCAGTTTACTGATGAAGGGATGCGTGGGAAAGGATGGTGCTTATTCCTATAACCAGCCCTCCAGATCCGTCTCCAGGACTTAAATGTGCTAGTTCCACAGCTAACCCATCCCCTGCGCTGCATGCTATACATGCTGAATATTTACACCTCACATGTTTCCTTTTTTCGGCACATCTTCCATCTGTAGCTGGCTGTGCACCACAGAGGGCCTTTCACCCCTTAGTCCTCAAAAGGGGTAGCCAAATGGGTAGCTTTTCTAGCTTTCTGGCATGCATGATGAGAGGCATCTCTAATCTACAGACTTCAAAATTCTTTCCATTTCCTCCCCTCTCATGCTTAAAGACTAGAGAAGGGAAGATAGCATGGGGAGAAAACAGAGAATAGAATGGAATTGTGTAAATCTGCTCCAAAGCTCCCAGTACCTCCCTCAATTGCCTGTTAAGTTGTTGGCGAGACATGCTCCCTATTCGACTGCTGTTCACTGCTCTTTTCTTCTGTCGTGACACCATGGTAACCCCAGCTACACCTCCTTCTTTCAGCAAGTTCTGCAGCCACTCTCGCAGAGCCTCATCACTTCAGCTTTAACCGTTGAGACTCTGTCCTCAAAGCTGCTTCTCTGCCATCATCACCCAGACTCTTCCTGTAAGAGTTTGCCCACAGAGCTGCTTAGGAACATGGCCAAAGTCCAAGTCCTGCTTTGTAGATCTGTTATTCCTCTGTCTAACAGCCAACATTCTGGTCCTTGTTACTAACAGTATGTCATGCAGGGAGCTCATCAATGGATGGGAGGTACTCTCAAAAGTTGACTTCATTATGAGCCTGGGAGTCTTTCTTCTCACCAGAAAGCCTCCAAAATCAGTGTGGTGAAAGAGAGGCTGAGAATGTTGTGAAAACCAACTTCTAAGAAGGATAAAATAATCTGGGCACTGGTAGCTCACACGTGTAATCGTAATTCCTCAGGAGGCTGAGATCTGAGGATCTAAATTTGAGGATCTAAATTTGAAGCCAGCCTGGGCAGAAAAGCTTGAGAGACTCTAATCTCCAATGAACCGGCAAAGATATGGTAGATGAAAGGGGGGACTCAAGTGATAGAGTACCAGCCTTGAGGGAAAAAGCCAAGTGGGAGTTCCAGGTCCTGAGTTCAAGCCCTAGTACTGGCACCAAAGCAATAAGAAAGGAAAAAAATAAAAACTAAAGAAGAACAAAGGTAAAACATGTTGGAACAGAGCTATAAATCTGAAGAAACCATGCCAGGAATTGCAGCCTAAGGTAGTTGTACTCTTGTTGCCCAAGATAGTAATGGCGCATCATTCTGTATTCTGTGGAAAGCACAGATGGCTTCCAGATCCTTCTTAGCACAGCATTCCCAGCAGTTACCACACAACAGCTCTAGTTGACATCTTCTGCCCCATCCTT
>NW_027204604.1:0-132500 GCF_024711535.1 Dipodomys merriami
CTTCCTTCCTTCCTTCCTTCCTTTCTTTCTTTTTCTTTCTTCCTTTCTTTCTTCCTTCCTTTCTTTCTTTCTTTCTTCCTTCCTTCCTTCCTTTCTTTCTTTCTTTCCTTCCTTCCTTCCTTCCTTCTTTCTTTCTTTCTTTCTTTCTTTCTTTCTTTCTTCTTTCTTTCTTTCTTTTCTCCTTCCTTCCTTCCTTTCTTTCCTTCTTTCTTTCTTTCTTTCTTTCTTTCTTTCTTTCTTTCTTTCTTTCTTTCTTTCTTTCCTTTGTTCTTTCTTTCTTTCTTCCTTCCTTCCTTCCTTCCTTCCTTTCTTTCTTTTTCTTTCTTCCTTCCTTTCTTTCTTTCTTCCTTTCTTTCTTTCTTTCTTTCTTTCTTTCTTTCTTTCTTTCTTTCTTTCTTTCTTTCTTTCTTTCTTTCTCTTTCTTTCTTTCTTTCTTTCTTTCTTTCTTTCTTTCTTTCTTTCTTTCTTTCTTTCTTTCTTTCTTTCTTTCTTTCTTTCTTTCTTTCTTTCTTTCTTTCGATTATCTTTAAGTAGTTGCACAAAGGAAGTACCATTTAACAAAGCAGTTTATGAATATAGGGCACCTTGATCAGTGTCACCCCTCAACATTCTCACCCCCCCCCCTTGATCCACCCCCTTCCTTACTTTTCTTAATTTTGTGGACTAAACAATGATTTCTTGGCTGTATTCTCTTCTCCTTTCCCTCTTCATTTGTTTACTTCTGTCCCCATAGCCCCACTCCATGCACGTACCCATTTCTTGGTGCTTATTTTGTTGGACTTTGACCTAGTCTTTCTTAAAAAAACTATATTATTTGAGCTCTCCATTAAAGTCAATTATACTTCAGCTAATTTATTTGTAACTGTTTGCACACCACCCAGTGTGTTTACTTACAGATTTATAGGCACACTATATCTACCACAAATGAGGGAAACCATGCATCCTTTGTTTCCCTGAGTCTGGCTTATTTCACTTCATATATTTTTTTCAAGTTTTTCCATTTCCTTGTGAATGTTACAGTATCATTCATTCTAATGGATGAGTAAAATTCATTTTGTATATATGTCACTTTCTTTTTGATCCGTTCATTCATAAAGGGGCATCTGGGCTGTTCAATGCAGTACTATTCGCCATTGCTAAGACATAGAATCTAGTAGTTCTTTTAATGACAATATTCAAGAACCATTCTGCTATCTTTAGCAACTTGGTTGTGGCTATTTGTATTCAGTGTTCCCACACCCTAAGCCTGTTTTGTTCCTTGGCTAACAATGGAAGTATACCTGATCTTCAGTGAAGGAAGGATTAATAATAGGGATTTAAACTTCAATGGGCATCAGTAGGTTACTCTGCTAGTTCCTGTTACGCTCTTGGAAATAAGTAAATCTGGGTGGAGGGAGGGGGGATGATGTTGGTCAAGTTCTTCTCTTTAGCTGGCAGAAATAAGAACACATTGAAACCAAGAGTCGTAATTCTCCTGGCGGGCTTCTCACAGAAAAGTAGTGGGATCCTATTGGGAATAGTTATGCCTTTGGAAAGGGAGAATTTCCTCAATTAGAGGACATAAAATAAGTAATAAGAATAAGCATTTAGTAAATTCAGGAAATCAGCTTCAGTTTAGGAATCCCAAAAGAGAGCTTGTTTTGTAGGCTAAGGAGAGATTTTCCAGGTCTGACCTTTAGTAAAAGGAAACTTCTGATTTTTAGTTTAAAAGCTCCCAAGGACTAATTCAAAGTGGAGAAAGGAAAGTCTTTCCCACAGAGATTTCTGCTAAGACATGTGCATACTATAAGCCAATTGCCTGTTGGCTGATGGAGTTTGAATTTTTGGACCTGTGCACTTTTTAAAAAAGTTTTTCTACCACTGGGTAAAATTATTCCCTAAATCAATTCCAATGAAATATAATGAATTCAATGTTAGCTAGTTGAACTTCCTGAATTAAATCTCCATTGGATGGTTTTTGTTTATTGTTATTAATAGCATATATGAATTGTAAAAATGAGATTCACTGTTTCCATATATGATCGTTACATATTATCACATCCATTAACCCATCCACCCCCATTTCCTCTAAGGTACCTCTCTCATCTTTCCAATGCTCTAGTAATTCCTCTTTTATTTCCAGGTTGATTTTTTTTTTTTTTTTGCTTTTAAGGTTTCTACATATCAAGAGATAGAGAATATTTGATACTAGTCTTTTTTTTTTTTTTTTTTTAAATGCCAGTACTGGGGCTTGATCTCCTGGCCTTGTGCTCTTGCTCAGCTTTTTTTCACTCAAGTGTGCTCTAACCACTGGGGCTGCATCTCCACTTCAGGCATTTTGCTGGTTAGTTGGAAATAAGAATCTCATGGATTTGACTGCGTAGGCTGCCTTCGAACTCCAGTTCTGAGCTTCCAACCTTCTGAATATCTAGGTTTAGAGGCATAAACCATCCTTGTCTAGCATGATACCTGTCTTTTTGTGTTTGATTTATCTTGCTTGACATGATGGCTTCCAGTTCTATGTTCTTTGCTGCAAATGATAGAATTTCCTCTTTTGTATATGAATAATACTCCATTGTGGAGGTATACTATATTTGTATCCATTCACCCGTTGATGGGAACTAGGCTTGTTCTATCTTAGCTACTTTTTATATTTTAAGAAGAGAGAAACTATAATTGGCAAATAATTAAAACATAATTTTCTCCCAACTAAAAGATAGCACAGGCAAGATCTGTTACGCTCTAAACTCAGTGATGAGTTTGCCTTCTTGGTTTTGCTCTGGTTCTTTGGAAACTCATACATGTTCTTTGTAGGAATAATCTCAAAATAAGAAACATTTATGGAGATAACCAATTGGATTTATTCTTCAGAGTTTGTCTTCATTTAAACCTGGGGCTCCTCCAATGTGGTTTAGCACATGTGAGAGTTTATGGAACTTGGTGAACTGGGACAAAGATTGAATGTTTGACTTGATGTATTCAGAGGGGCCTAAGATTGTCAGGACTTTAGGTATATAATATAACCCTTAGCACTCAGGACCCTTATCTAATTCCTGTTCCTTTCTCTATGAGACATGCAAATCTTCTTGGATCATTTTCTGGCTAATTAATAATTCTCCAATAACCTCAGCTTAATCAGGTTGAAGCTCTCTAATGTGGACAACCTCAATTTGGAGTGTCTCTTTTAGCTCAAATCCTTTTGCTCCGTGACTTGACCCTGATTCTACCAGTGACTCAGTGCTCAGTTGTTCAGGGTACGTGACATGGTATTTGGTAGATGTATCTCTTCTTTTTCACCTGTTGTGTGTGAATTCCCCTTCAGTTTTCAATAGAAAGCGTCAACTCTCTGCAGAAAGACTGTCATCCACTGGCTTGGCTATTTGCATATTCCCACATGATTTGGATATAACATAATCATCTTTTTTGATGTGTGTTTAAAAGCATATGGGTATTTTCTCTCTTTTGATCATTTACCTGCTGAAATTAGATTGTAAGCTCTTTTCAGGTAAGAGCGATATCTTATTCATATTTATTATTTAAGAAATTGTAAACATGCAGATACCAGTTAATTTTTGATGGGTAATCAAAGCCTAAGACAGAGCATGTCCTTAAATGGCCCAGTGACTCAAGGAGGAGGTAAGAGAGCAAGACAATAATGAAAAGTCAGAGTTATAATAATGTGCATAGAGGCCTCTAGAAATTCCAAGAATGAGCCAGGAACTGGTGGTTCTCATGAGGCTGAGATCTGAGGAGTGTGGTTTGAAGCCAACCCAGGCAAGAAAGTCCGTAAGACTCTTATCTCCAATTAATTAACAAAAAGCCAGAAGTAAAGCTATAGCTCAAGTGGTAGAGTGCTAACCTTCAGCAAAAAAGCTCAGGGACTGCACTCAGCCCCTGAATTTAAGCTCTAAGCCTGGTACAAAAAAAGAAAGAAAGAAAGAAAAAAGAAATACAGAGAATGAACCTTCCTTAACTCATATAACACTGATACATGGATTTATAAGTAACTCCTAAGGTAAGATTTTTATTATTGCTGCCATTAATTCTATTTTGTTCTTCTTTCTCCTCTTTAATTTTCAATGAGGCTTTAGGACAAAAGCTCCATTTATTGGGCTTTAATTTTTTGACTTGGGAAATGAAAATGAGTTTGTTTTGGATAACCGGAGATCCTGTTAGACATAATTTTACAACTTTGTAACTCTCAGAACTCTGCAAAACATAGACACGCAGACCCAGGAAGCCGGAATGAAAGGATAATATTGCAGTAAGGATGCTGGCTGCTTCCTCCGAGTTCACTGCGGTATATCAGGGGCAGCAGAGCACACAGAGAAGATGCCAAGGTCTGTGAAACTGATTTAGTTACCTACTGCTTATTGCTTATCTTGAGATATACAAGATTTGAAAGTTATTTAGATAGAGCTTTTAGAACGTGAGAATTCCATTGGCAAGGGCTTTAGAATGGCTCTACCTCTCCTCCTGGGAAAGGGTGGGGTGTCAGTTGTGCACCTTAAAGCCAAGTGAAAGGAACTCACAGAGCTGAACAAATATTCCCAAGAGTATGAGAAACACAGATGCTGGTGTTGGACACGCTCTTAATTTTCCAATGTACCCCATTGTAGAAAAATGGAGAAGCCGTAAAGCTACTAGGTCAGGACTAATGATGAAGGGAAAGATGGTGCTTACTCGCAAGATCTTCAAGAAGAGGGCACAATGTCATGCCACAGGAAGCTATATTGCAAAGCACCAGGGTTAGGAGACAGAGGGATCTGGTGTATGCTATGTAAGTGGTCTATGTCTGCGCTACACCCCCAGCTTTCAGATAAGTCTGTTTGAGTAATAGCAGCTAATTTGACTAATTGTTTTTGCAGGATCTTCAGCAAAGGGGCCAGGCCTAATGGCTTGGCATCTGTCCCTGGGGGCTTCAGGGTAGATGGACAGTAGGCCTGAAGTATAAGAACTTTTAGCAGGAGGTGGTTGATGATGTAGGCCTTGGGGGTGGTTAGTTTGCATTTGAAGAGCACTCTTGGTGACTTGGTTAGCATCTCTGTGATTGGCTATCTCTCTGAGGAGCAGTCCCCTCGGATTATCAAGTGTAAAGCACCAGATATCAAAATATAAGAATAAAGAAAATGAAAGGCAAGGTGACTACATTCTCTACAGAAGTTTGAAGTCAAGAGGCTGTACATGCCATAGTGGGAGCCAGAAAATACAGCAATGGTGGGAACAATGGGACAATTAATTAATTAATTAATTAATGGGACAATTTTTTTTTTGGTGGTGTGAGGGATGGAACCCAAAACCTTGTGAATGCCTGACCAATGCTCGACCAATGCTCTAGCACTGCAGTATGCTCGAAGCAAGGAGCAGATTTTCTAGGTATCTAATGTGGAGCTCATAGAAGGAACTTTTCCTGGGATCATCTTTAAAGTATCCATTCCTTCTGGCTGTGGTGGCTCTAGACTGTAATCCTAGCTATTTGGGAGGTGGAGATTGGGGGATTATAGTTTGAGGCCAGCCCAAGCAAAATGTTGGTGTGACTCCATGGCTGGCTATGGTGTGTGCCTGTCATTCCAGCTACAATAGGAAGTACCTATATTAGCAGAGCCCTCCCTTCCCATGCTCTGGCCTTCTCCGTCATATTTTTGAGAATGGGTTTCAAATGACTGTAGTCCACTCATGTTATGGTCAGATGCTTTAAAAGTGTTCTAAGGCAGCATCCTTAGTAAGAGGTAAGGAGTCCAGCTTAAGGAAGGTTGATGTCTTCATAGTAATTGTGTGTGCATGACTGTGTGGGCGTGTGTGCAAATATACCAGTGGGATTAGTGTGTGTCAAAGACATTTTCATTTTGCAAAAAGGAATGACTTAACTTCTCTTTTGTGTGTGATGTCCATAAAGCTAATTATAGCAGGGATTTGTAACCGCCGATGCTTTTAGTGATCTGGAAAGACACTTAAAACAATTGGAGTGAAAATGTGATTTGGCATTCTTTCTTCAGATGATCTTTACCTGCTCTGCCAATCTGATATACAAGGATTGCATTCCCTAGAGGTAGTTCTGAGGCCCTTGATGAGGATGTTTTGTTTTCTAGTATGATTCATGAAAATCTTGCCTAACAACAGATGGTTGGGTCTTTAGGAAGAAGATGGTCCCTTTTATATTTATTTATGATTATTTATTTTTTTATTTTTTAGTATTGTATGGCAATTAGATTACTGAACAATTCCTCATTTCCTTGTTTTGTGACTCTTGAAAAATCACCAAAACTAATTTAAGACAAGCTTGTGGCGTTGTTAGTGTTAATCCCATCCACATATTTTTTGAACATAATTAGCTGAAAATTGGCAATCTGTGTGTTTATTAACCAGAACAGTCCATTCTCAAGGTCTGCCACGTAGCAGGGAGTTCCCTCATTCTTTTTTAAAAAAATTGTTCTGGCCCTTCTGAGAGCTGAGGAGTAAATGGAACCCATCCTCAGACATGGATCAGCATTTGGGTTCACACAGATCCTGCAATGCCGAATGAATACTTCATTTTAAATTCGGATGTGGAAACATGTGCCCACTGAGAATTCTACTGGGTTTGTTTATAGGAAATACATATTAATTTTGTTGGACAGAATGCATTTGCATTTATTTTCCTAAACTATCAACAGCTTGCTAAACAAAAGTCAAATAGAGGCAAATACTCCACAGTTAGTGACTTTTCTATTTTTCTCAGGGATACATTTAATAAAGTCGTGTGTGTGTGTATGTGTGTGTGTGTGTATCTACATATAAACATGCACATACACCTCATATATATAAAATTGGTTTTGGCATTACATTGTCAATTAAAACTGAAAGGGACGCGATTTAAGCACTTTTTCTGGCTAATTTTCAATGCATTGTCTGAAAGGTGACCAACGTGATGGGACAGTTTATCAAATCACACAAGACACCTAGGGCTTGCCTGATTTGACTGGCAAAGCAGAATAAACCACCTTTAGATTCAGGCCATTTATTACTTACAGAGACAACAACAGGAAAAATAGCCAAAGGTATTCAGTTCCCTGTGGTCTGTAGCCCACACAACCAGAAAGAACAACAGAGAAACAAAACAGCCTGGATGACTGCAACGCCAAGTTGTGGGATTCCCTGTTGCAGAGGAGCCAATTCTAAACTATAGCTCAGCAGATTTATAGTCTGCATCTCTACTTTGAGGAAGGCAAGCCAAAACTCCTTATCCCACAGCAGAAGCTGGGAGGCAACCAGAAACGATCTCATGAGGGTCACCTAGGGGAGAACTGGAGGTGTCTGGGAGTGGCTCCTCCCCAAGCTCCAGCGCTCTTATGTTCTGGAGAGATCATGAGCTATTCTTGAAGGACTCAGATGACCTATGCACATGCATCCACAGCTACCAGAATGCCACGATAAAGTAGCAAGAACTTCCCATCTACTTTGAAGGTCTGGCTTATCTTGTGTACCCAAATTTCTCAAGGCTGCCTAGATTCCTTAGTGAAGGGGTTTTTTGTTGTTGTTAACAGGTTTCAGTTACTGGTAAGGTATGTCTTGTTACATTGTCCCTAGGATGCCTACTTTATTAAGGAATAGGAGCCATTTCTAAGTGCTTTGCTGTATGCGGTATTAGTTACTGCATGTGATCTAGTGCCTAAGAGCTTCGACTCTGCAGTCAGACCATTCTGCCATTCACTAGTAGGGCAAACTTGAGAAAGAGTTACTTAACATCTGTGGCTCTCTCTTCCCTCATCTACAGCATGGGAAAGTGCAACGTGAAAAATCTCTGATACCTGGTAGCCCTGTGTGTTATTGAGAACATGTTATGGTACTGAATCACTTTAGTGTTGATTTATCTCATAGTTAACTGAACATCTGAACATGGACACCTGGTCATAAAGTAGCCTAACAATGACCATTGACAATTGGTCTTCACATAGGAGAGATCAACAGCCATATAGTTTCTTCTTTTGTTGGACATAATTTCAGCTTTGGGTTGATCTGGTAACTTGTGGTGAAAGGTGGAGAGCAATGGACCATTTGGAAAAGGTCATTCCCAAAGAGTGTTCTCCACAAAGTCTCTTTAATAATCTTGGCTAAGGACCATGGAACACCTTCATTTTCCCTCATGGTCTAGCCTGAGGAATGCCTGTACAACTGGTTTGATCATTTGTCCAAGACAACTGGTCATTTCACGCCCTATGGGATGCTTGCTGAGGACATTAAACACAGGTGTGTTGGGGTAGAGGGTAAAGCACAGTCATTTTCCAATTAGTAGCCCCTCAGTTTCTTGAAACCCAATCGTATGGAATGAACCAGACTCTGTCTGGAGCTTTGTATTCAGCTCAGGATCCAACTCTCAGTGGAAAATTAAAAACAAAGTCATTATTATATATTAGATTTATTTAAAATGCAACTATTACCAAGAGCCCGTGGGCATGTGTGGAAAATGCTGTAATTAAATTAAGTTAAATTAAATCCAGCAGTTAGAAGTAACATTTTCCACTAAGGAGGAGGACGACAATGAAAAAAAAAAAGCCCATCAGTGAATTCCAAACCAGAAAAAAAGTATAAGAAGTGGCCAGGAATCTTCTAGAAGGAAGATGTTATAACTGTTATTATTATTATTATTGCTGCCCTGAGATAATGGAAAAGTAATATATAAATTTGGAACAAGGTTGGAACTTTCCAGGCATTGGGAAATGATGTTTATTTGGAAGAAGGTGAATAACATTAAAACCAGAAATGGAATAGCTTCTATTGTAGAGAGAAAGTTTATTTGTAGTGATTCTCTAGAGCAATCATTCAAATAGTGACTATCAGATCAGTGGGAAAGCAATGCTCTTTCCATGCTGCCAAGGACAGAGGAGGACAAATCATTTGCTGGAAGATTTAGCTGTCATATTTTCTTGAGGGACGAATTAGGGTCATATGAAGATGATAGAGGATGGGTGTGGCTGGACTGTAGTCCTGTCCTGTCTTCAAGAAAAGTGACATTTCTTGTTTTCATCCCATGTTACCTGGAAAGGATGGTGGAAAAAAAACACACAGAGAGTTAGTGGGATGAACCTTCTATGTGTCTACATTTCCTCTGCCTATTTTTTTTTCTTGTTGGTTATGAGACTTGAACTCTGGGCCTAGGCACTGTCCCTGAGCTCTTCAGCTTAAGGTGAGCACTCTACCACTTGAGCCACAGTGCCACCTCTGTTTTTGTGGTGATTAATTGGAGATAAGAGTCTCATGGATTTTCCTGAACTGTGATCCTCAGATTTCAGCCTCCTGAGTAGCGAGGATTACAGGTGTGAGCCATTGGCATCTGGCCTTCCTCTTCCTATTTTAAAATGTGCTGCTACAAGGAAGTTGGATGGTCCATACATAGGATAGAAGCATGTTTCCACAGCTCTAAGGAGGCCCAAAATGGTTCTAGTTAGATTGCTGGAGTAGATTCCATGTTCCCTGACTTGTTGGTTTCTTTTGCAGCTCAATATTGGTTACCACTGCACTACTTTTTCAGAGATCAAGACAGTTCTGGGGCATTTTGAACAAATGAGTACAGTCAACATTTTTGAGGGTGGCACTTGGCTGAAATGAGTGGCCAGAGGAACCTGCTGGTGGTAGCAGCTGAGAAAGTCACTCTTTTTGAAGGTCAGTGGTCATGATTTATCTGGCTGCCAGAAGAAACTTATTTTGTGTCATGTCTGGGAAATTTCTTATCCTGAATTGCACTGAGGATGAATCTTTGTTCCCAATTGGCTTGGTATACTTTGGTTGAACTTAATGATCTGAAACTAATCACATGATTGAAACTTTTAACTTGAAGACAACTGTAGGTTGTCATTAAGCCACTCAAGGATTTTGAAGGCCCAGGAAGAATCCCAGCCGCTTATGCTGGAATTCTTTGCCTAAGGATTGAATTTATTTTTCTCAGGAGGGAAGCTTAAGGGGACTTTTGATGATCTTGGATTTTTTTTATGGTGAGCTTGTTGGTTATAATTCTGAAACTCTAGAGAAAAGAGGAAGAGATGAATCTGGGATCCAAAGCTACTAACTGTATAGTTATTGAAGTTGTTTTACTAACAGTGGGACCAAGTCTCTGGCTGTGAATATTACCTTCCTAGGACTGGTCTCTGATACTGCATTAACTCTACCACTTGAGCCACAGCATCACTTCCAGCCTTTTCTGTTTATGTGGCACTGAGGAATTGAACCCAGGGCTTCATGTATGCTAGGCAAGCACTCTACCACTAAGTCACATTCTCAGCCTACAGCTGAAGCCTTTGAGAAGTGATTAGATCATGACACCTGTAATGCCATTAATGAGCTACAGGGAAGGGGTGGAAGCGCTGGAGAGTGGACTGAGTTGGAGGAAGTAGGAAATTTGGGTATTTATTTGTTTTTGATTTCTCTGGCTCTTTCCCTCATCTCTCTGCTTCCCGATAACCATGAGGTGAGCAGTTTTCTTCTACCATAGACTTCTGCTATGATATGTTGCTTTGCCAGAGGCTTTAAAAAAGCAACTGGACCAAGACACCATGGCCCATGAAACGGTGAGGCAAAATGGAAAGACATCCAGAGTTTACATAAAAGGAGTTTTCTTAGCCAGGTACTAGTGACTCACACCTGTAATCCTAGCTACTCAGGAGGCTGAGATCTGAGGATCAAAGTTAGACACCAGCCCAGTCAGGAAAGTCCTTGAGACTCTTAACTCCAATTAACCACATAAAAGGCCAGAACAAGATCTGTGGTTCAAGTGGTAGAGTGCTAGCCTTGTGGAGAAAAGCTCAGGATCAGCACCCAGGCCCTAGATTCAAGCTCCAGAAACAAAAACAACAAAAAAGGCATTTTTTTTGTCTACTATAACTTCCCTGGGGGAAAGATTGGAGGAGCCAAGGGCTTTATTTAACACAAATTAAACAAACACACTCGACACTTTTAACATGCATAGAACTTGATTTGTCAAATGCTGAGCCTGGTGTAGGTCTGTATATGTTTTTTTAAATATGTATTTTTTATTGTAAAGATACAGAGGGGTTACAGTTACATGAGCAAGGCAGTGAGTCCATTTCCTATTGAGCATTGTTACCCCCTCCTTTGTTTTTCCCTACCATCCCTTTCCTCCCCACTCCCCCAACTCCTCCTCCCACAAAGTTGTAAATGTATATGTTCTTGTACTGGTTTTCAGAGGCTATTACTTTCCAATTGAGGTGTCTGTCTGATTACCTTGATTCAGACAATGGCAGTACTGTTAGATTTCAGATTTCCTTAAATGGGAAAACTCATTCTCATTCATTGTAATGGGCGGGGATTCAGGTACTTATCCTTTTTTTTTGTTGGTCCGGTCATGGGGCTTGAACTCTGGGCCTGGGCGCTGTCACTCAGCTCTTCAGCTCAAGGCTAGCACTCTACCACTTGAGTCACAGCGCCACTTCTGGCTTTTTTTTTCTGCTTATGTGGTGCTGAGGAATTGAACCCAGGGCCTTAGGCATGTAAGGCGAGCTCTCTACCACTGAGCCACCTTCCCAGCCCAGTACTTCTCATTTTTTATAAGTATACAAAATTATTTGAAAAGTCAAGCAGACAATTCAACCTGCCATTCAGTATGGGGGAAAGATCTAGAAAACCATCTTACATATGGGTTGACACTTTGGAAATATTTAAACTATTCTCAGGGTTTTTTGGGTAATATATCTCCTGTTTACACAAAAAGTTGGAAAATAAGGAGAGATATAATAATATTAGGAAAAATACATCACTTTCCTTTAAAACGTTTTTTCCTACCTATGTTCATAAGACTAATAATAGAAATGTTGAGGAAGAAAGGATAATGTGACTTGTTAGCTTCATGTGTGTGATTGGCTATTTGATGCCCTTGTGATGTCAGATGACTGGAAATAAACTGGGTGCAGAGAACTGACACAACATGGAGAAGAATATTAGAGGACTCCATGCAGTTTGCCTGCTGTGAGTGTGGCTGAGTTGAGTGGAGAGTATAGGAACACAGCTTGCAAATAGCCAGTTCACTGAATGCTGGGAGAACCAAATCTGCCTTCCCAGCTGTGCTGGAAGAGGAGCTGTGTGTGTGTGTGTGTGTGTGTGTGTGTGTGTGTGTGTGTGTGTGTGTGTGTGTGTGTGTTTGTGCATGTGTGCGTGCATACGCACACTAGTGCACACACGTAAGCTTAGTGGAGTTTGACAAAATTAGTGTAATGACTGGAAGAGAAGATGGTTGGTGGGAGGAGCTTATATAATATTTAAATGATAAACCCTGAATACCAGGTTGTAAAATACATCGTGGTCCATTAATTGGCTTTGCTGTTGTTTCTGGACACATCCAACTCTAGTAAGAGCTTTGAAGTCAAATGACAACAACTTACAAATATTAGCAAATCTCTATTCTAATCCTGGCTGCATATGAAATGGTTTTGATGAAGTAGAGAGCAGAGCTGAACTATGCACATGTGAATGTAGTCCTGAGATCTTATGTTTCCCTGGTATTAGGCCATTTGTCAAATAATGGGGAGATTGCTTTAGTTATGGCCTTCTGTTTTCTCAGTTTTGTGAAGGACAAATCATAGATGGTTAAGAGCACAGATGTGACTCAGCAGAGTTAGATTTGAGACTCAACTCTCATTTACTAGGCTGTTGGGTGGCACACATGTCATTCGAACTCTTTGAACTTCAGTTTTCTTATGTTGAAACTAAGGATAGTAAATGGTTCTAGCTAACATACAATTGATTCTAAGAATTAATTAAAATGATGAATCAAGAGCACCAATTTTCATTTTTATCATAATTTATATTATTAAGTGCACTTTTGTTAGCTCTTGGTATTCATAAATGCACATATACAGAGAGACATAATTGTAACATAAATTTTACAAGACCATTCTAGGTGGGATATAGGGTTCTATTCTATAACACATCAAAAAGAAATTTGGTCCTGACTCACTAAATTAATTTGTAATTCACTAGTAGATATCATCCATAGTTTACAAAGCATGGATCTAACATTTTGCAGTGTCTGGTACACAGTCATTGATCTGTGAGGAATAAACACAGGTCTGGGGATGGGGATGGGAGAATGTAGTCACATAGGAGGTTGGCTGAGGCTTAGTTCTTTGGCCAGTTTTTTGGCTGCCAAGCATTTTGTATTCCTATCTCTCTATCTACCAATCGTTAATCATTTATCTATCTACCAATCTATCATCTGCCAGTCAATCTATCAAATATCTGTCATTTATCTGTAAGTTTATCTATCATCAACCTATCTTCATCACCATCTTCATCAGTGTCATTGTTTATCTATTTAATCTGCCTATCAATCATTTATCTAGTGTTTATCAATCATTCATCACAGGTACCTATCAATCAGCTATTATGTATCACCCGTCAAGTTTCTCTTATCAATCACGTATCTCTCATCTTTCATTCTATTTATCTTTTTAATTTTAGCCCCAGTTTATTCAGCTCCACACTCTGTGTTTTCAGTTCCACACTTTTTGAGGGCTTGTGCTGTGATTGGTGCTGTGTGAAAGAAAATATTGCCTCTGTCTTCAAATACTCAGTTTAGTCAGGGAGACTGACACTGGTACCAGGCTGAAGGTAAAAGGTTCAAAGTCTCCTTTGTACATGAAGAGATAGAGGGGGGGCAGATGCCTCTCCCCAGGGCTTACTAAGGTAGGGCTTACTTGGTCACCATTTGCCCCATGCCAACATGGGATGGAGCAGTGGGAAGGAGAACATGGCATGTGTATCAGAAGTCTGAAGAATGAAGCAGGGACAGAGGGAAGGAAGGCTTGGAGACCCTAGCCCAGGGGAAGTGCAGTGTGTGTGGTGAGATGAGATTGCCTCTTGGCCCCGGAGGGGAGCACAGAGACATCATTTCCTTCCCTAACATCAAGTGAAGGGATTCCTCAGATGGCCTTTTGTGGAAGACTGAGTGTACCAGCTTCAAAGGCAGGGAGTCTGGCATCTCGGTCTCCAGGACTTGTGAGGAAGCCGGAAGATGGAGACAGCAGGGCTCAGCGAGGCCTCTGGTGAACCTGGGAGGTCAGTGGGACTCTAATGGATGGAGTCAAAGCTACAGAAGGTGTCTGGGCTTCAGCCATTTTACTGAGATCTTACTTCACGCGAGAGTTATGTGAGATGGATCAGAAGTATAGGAGCTGGGAGGATGGAAAAGGTAGAGCCTGATTAGGATTTCCTACATTTGCAAAGTAGTGAGAAGATCCTATAATAGTTCAGCCTTTGTACAGAGGACATCTGTCCAATGCCTAGACTTTGTGACCAGTGAAGGATTTGTCCAGGAAGAGAATTGTGATTATAGTTAAGTAAAAGGAAGTTTGTCTTTGTCTACGAATACCTCCATCTCCCTCCCCTGTTCATACTCCCCCTAATCTAGGACCCAGGGAGAAGGGTGGTCTGATAATAAAATGTCTCTTCCTTCCTGTTCCTGTTCCTAGTATACCCAGACACTGGTCCCACTTGGTGATGAGATGTGGGGGAGAATCTTGAATCAGTTGTGAGTCTGGAGTTAGTTACAGGATGAGATCAAGTTTTAATAACTGAAAATAGCTGGAAACGCATGGCACTTGCCTGGAGTGTTACAGGATTTACTATTGCGTAGGGAAAGAAGATTTGACAAGGTGTGAATGAAAACCATGATGAGGGAAAAAGAGTTTGTTTCCCATTGATTTGAAATTCCAATTCCTCAATGCACTGGTTACAAACTAAATGCAAAACAGAATGAGTAGGCAGACAATGGTGGCAAATCCAAGTATTTTTCCTTTCTTACACAATGCTTCTTTCCCAAGGCGCAATGCAGTATGAAGTTTTACTTTGCTTAAGTTCCTATTTATATATTATCAATTCAATCCTGGCTATGTTTTCTGAGTTGTCCAAACCTCCTGTCGTGGTGGGAGATGTAAGCTAGTCTTTGGAACTCAGGTTGCTGGGAAAATCTCTTTCTGAACCCTTTAGAATTGCTGGGATTTGAACTTGTGCTCTCTGTTTCTGTTGCACAGGTGCCATCTTGTGCTCTTCTTTCCAAAACAATCCTTGGCCCTGGTGTGTGTGTGTGTGAGTTTGTGTGTGTGTGTGTGTGTGTGTGTGTGTGTGTGTGTGTGTGTGTGTGTGTGTGTGTGTGTGTGTGATTTTTCTTTTGGGATAGATTCTCCTTTTTCGTTTGGATTCTAGGCCTTACTTTTTCCTAATTTACCATCTTGTTTTGGTGAAGTATTTTCTCCAGAAGTGTCTGAAAAACATTAAAATGAGCTGTGTACTCTTAAGGACTTGCATATCCACAATGTTTTTGGCCTAATGTTGACAATTTGTCTGCAAAAGGACAACGAATTCTTCTACTTATACCTTCTGGTAGTCAAGGACTGTATTGACTTTGGGCCTTTTGCCAATAAGAACACATGGTATAAAGGACTCTAGTCCTTCAAACACAGTGAGAGCAAAGGAGAATACTCTTGGGGGAGGAATGCCACGGCACAATGCCTCTGTGCCTCTGATCATATAAAATAATAGTGAAATTAATTCCAGGAAGGGAAACAAGACCTGTTTTCTTTTCTTTCCTCCAAAAAATAGAAATTAAAAACTGAAAATGATTGCATATTGGACACGTACTCATGCTGCTCATTGAAAAGCCCAAACTCTCCCAAGAGAAGGCTTCGTTTGCAGGAGGAGGAGTGACTTTGTGGAACAGAGTCAGGCTTTATGAACTGAGGGTCTTTTTCTCTTCCCAGTTAGATGGACAGGCCTCCCAACGCAGGTATGAGATCCTTCTGGCTCATCCAGTCCCAGCTGAACTCTCACCTAACTGCAAAGATTTGTCAAGCCAGGCTAGACCAGAGGCGTTACTTCCCTAACCCACATAATTAGCTAACTCATTATATTGAAACTGCAGAAGTGTACAATGACTTGCTGTATAGCAAAGACCAGTTACCACTCCTTCTGACACTTAATTGGTACTTTAACTGCACTGAAAACAATTTTTCCTTTAGAGGTGTAAAGGCATTACTTAATCATTTTATAGTTTCTAGTGCTGTTGATGAGAATCTTAAACTATAAGATTCCCAGATAGTTGCATGTACTTCCTTTCCTCCTCTTTGAAAGACTTCAGGGCCTCTTGATCTCTAGTGTTTAAAAAATTGACAGTAAGCTGGGTGCTGGTGGCTCACGCCTGTAATCCTAGCTACTCAGGAGGCTGAGATCTGAGGATTGCAGTTCAAAGCCAGTCCAGGCTGTGAAACTCTTATCTTCAATAAACCACCAGAAAACTGGAAGTGGTGCTGTAGCTCAACTGGTAGAATGCTAGCCTTGAGCTGAAGAGCTGAGGGACAGTGCTCAGGTGCAGAGTTCAAGCCCCATAACCGACTCCTCCCCCACCCCCCAAAAAAAAGGACAGTAGTGGTTGGTTTTGGGTCACTGTTCATCTATTATTCAGCATAGTTCTTAAAAATGGGCACTTTCAACCGGAAATGTGTTTCCTCTAATTTTAAGATTTGTTATTTTTCTTTTTTAGCAGATTATCTGGTTGACAATTACTACTCACTTTTTTCTTTTTGTCAGTCATGGGTCTTGAACTCTGGGCCTGGGTGCTGTCCCTGAGCTCTTCAGCTCAAGGTGAGCTCTCTACCAGTTGAGCCATAGCACCACTTCTGGTTTTCTGGTGGTTAATTAAAGATAAGAATCTCACAGACTTTCCTGCCCGGGCTGGCTTCGAACTGCGATCCTCAGATCTCAGCTTCCTGAGTAGTTAGGATTACAGGTGTGAGTCACCTGCATCCAGCTCACTGTTTTTTTTTTTTTTTCTCCTTGAATTTTCTTCATTTTGCTTCCACATGCACCTCCAAATTTCTTATGTATTTATTATATATTTCCTCCTTTACATTGCTTTGGCTCCCCCTGCCACTTTCTGAAAGAATTCCTCAAATTTCTTTTCCACTTTATTTGAGCCTATCATTTCTGCTATTGAAACTCCTACTAACTGTTTCTTTCTTCCCCATCCAACTATTCTGTTTTAAAAGAATGCTGTTCTTTCAGAAATAAATTGTCTTTTACTTCTTTGAGCATATTAAATTTTTTTAAAAAAAGTTTTACTTTCTTACACAGTTTCTACTACTCTCAAATTATTCTGTTTCATCGGCTCCTCTTGTCTTGGATACTAACCAGAATGAAATTGTAGAATTTGTAGATAACATGAAACTTGGTGAGACTTCAGTGCCCCAAATGACAAAAAAGGAGATTCTAAACCATGCCATTCCACTGGGAAAGGAACAAATCTGCCAAGGACATGTAACAAATGTGACTGTTAGTATAGATTAGTACAGACAAGAGCAGCATTTCAAAAGTGTAGTTTCAATAGACCTATGAAGATGATTTAAAAATTTAATGAAGAGCTGAATTAATTGATAGGATGTTCATGGAACTTTCCATGTACTGTTAAACTTCCTTTCATGTACACTAGAAAAACTCCTAATTCTCAAGGCTTCATTAATAAAGACTTAATTTCAATAAGGAAACAAAGTTTTATTAATTTTATTAACTTTATTTTGTTAGAAAAGATTTAATTACCGAATAATATATAGAATGAGGGAGATGATTACCTTCTACATGGTGAAGCCATATTTTAGTAATACTAAATAATTTTATGAGCATTGTATGTAATTTTATGAGCAGTTTCATTGTGCTTGGTGGAATTTTAAGTCACTTGTATACATATTAATTTATTTAATCCACAGTTCATATTGAGAAAATAAAGATATAGAAAGTTTTAGGTCATATCTGAAATTAAAGAAATAGTAATTTGTTCAAAGTAATGGAAATTCTAAGTAAGAACATTAGAATTTGATTCCAGGAAGTATGGCCCAATACCTATTTCCATGACTACCAGCCTGCATTGTCTCTGTAACTCTGTTCAGGCACTTAAAAGAAGTACAGACAACCTGTACAATTGGTTGACCTAGTTGTACAGACAACCTGTACAATTGGTTGACCCATTGCAACAATGAGATGTACAAGATGCTAGGTCAAAAAATGAACTTTACAGTTTAGGCAGGGGGGCAGGGGAATGTAGTTGTGGAGATGGGCAGAAAGGGATGGTAGGAAAAAACAAAGGAGCAGGCAACAATGCTTGGTAAGAAATGTACTCATTACCTTGTTTATGTGATTGTAACCCCTCTATACAGTATTTTCACAATAAAACACATTTTTTTTTGGGTCCGGTCGTGGGGCCTGAACTCTGGGCCTGGGCGCTGTCCCTCAGCTCTTCAGCTCAAGGCTAGCGCTCTACCACTTGAACCATAGTGCCACTTCCGGCTCTTTTCTTTTTGCTTATGTGGTGCTGAGGAATCGAACCCAGGGCCTCAGGCATGCAAGGCAAGCGCTCTACCACTGAGCCACCTTCCCAGCCCCAAACACTTATTTCTTAAAAAAAAAGAAGTATAGACAAAAGAGACTCCTCAGGCTGGTGAAAGACTTCATAGTAAACAAGACGTAATTGTCTGAAAGGACTATGAATACTAGACAGAGATAAAGCTGACAAATGTCCACAGGTAGTTGAATAAGCATGAGAAAGAAGATTTGATTTATTTTCGCATCCTGAGGATAAAAGTAGGACTAATGAATAGCAGCTATAGGAGGGAGGTTTTAGCTCAATATGAACTTTTTCTTTTGTTGGTTGTGAGGCTTGAACTCAGGGCCTGAGTGTGGTCCTTGAGCTTTTTTGCTCAAGGCTTGCACTCTACCACTTTGAGCCACAGCTCCACTTCTAGTCTTCTGGTGATTAATTGGAGATAAGAGTTTCATAGACTTTCTTTTCTTTTCTTTTTTTTTGGTCGGTCATGGGGCTTGAACTCTGAGCCTGGGCGCTGTCCCTCAGCTCTTCTGCTCAAGGTGAGTGCTCTACCACTTGAGCTACAGCGCCACTTCCGGTTTTCTGGTGGTTTATTGGAGATAGGAGTCTCACGGTCTCTCCTGCCCGGGCTGGCTTTGAACCGCGGTCCTCAGATCTCAGCCTCCTGAGTAGCTAGGATTACAGGTGTGAGCCACCAGCGCCCGGCTATTCATAGACTTTCTTGATCTTCAGCCTCCTGAATAGCTAGGACTATAGGCAAGAGCCACCTGGTACTCAGCTTGAACTTTTATTTTTTCCTTTCCTCCCTCCTCCTCCATTTTTCTTCTCTTCTTTCCCCTCTCTTTTTTCATGTAACCCAGAGACTGACCTTGACATCAGGCTGGCTTTGAACTCATAATCCTTCTGCTTCAGCTTCCCAAGTACTGGGGTTATAGATTTGTGTCACCATGTTGGGACTTCTACTGAAGCCTGTCCCCCTGAGAGAGCACATCAGCAGAAACCTACAGGCATGTGGGGACCAGGCCTTGATCTTGTTCTCAAAGCAAGTATATGAGGAATGACTACAAGCAGCAAGAACTACTATTTTTGCCTCTCATTCTTCAAAATTCTTGCAAACTTCAAATGAGTGCACATGTGATAGGGACATTGCCTGCTGCAAAACAAGAGAACATATCCTGTCACCAGCAGGAATAAAAGATGTTCTATTGCCAGAAAAGGAAATGCCCAACAGCCCTCATCACCCTGAGTAGAGATGGTAACACTGGCTTCACATACACAGTAAAGAATTTAAGTGAGTGCAAGGAAGAAATGTCCCAGGGAGTGTGAATGATAATGAGGCATGTTGCAAAGAAAAGCAAGAAGACTGCTATTCCCGTCCTGCCACAACCTGCCACACAGTGCAGTGTGACACTGAGAAGATGGTGAGATCCCGTGTCCTGTCCCCTCACTGCGGGGAGCAACACACTCATCATCCTCTCAAGTCTGAACATCTGTATATGGAAGAGTCTATGCTGCTCTATGCTGCTTCTCTGCAGAGTAAGTCCAAGCCCAGCTATTTCCAATGATTGCCATTTATTTGGACACAAGAGTCCTTGGAACCAGGAGAGCAAATGGACATCGCATCCAAAGATTAGGGAACGGGTAGTTCTTGTCAAAATAGGTTGCTAGCCTAATGAACAGAACCCGAACACCTGAAAGTTATAAACCTTAATAGCCAATCCAAGCTTCTGCTTTGCTTGAATCCTACCTCCCTTCACACACACACACACACACGCACTAGCATGCCTGCTTCTTCTTCAATGCCAGGAAACGCAAACTTTTAGGGTAATCTCAGCAATTTTTCATAATGGGCCGAGGGCATTGTTCCTACCCAGCAAAACTGTAGCCAGGAACAAGTCTTTGGGGTCCAGCGCTTAAATGGCAGGTAGCCTTGTCTAGGGCAAACACTCCCTTCCATTCTGTGCGTTCAATGTCACTGATTGACATTTGACTTCCCTTTGATCTTGGCCTTCTGAACATGGTTGTACTACCCTCGTGTATACAAATACAATCTGATATGATCATTCTTTCCTCCCTTATCCCTTTTCTACTACCATTTGGGTGGATCTTTTGCTATTTAAAATATGCATGGTAAGTCAATGGTGACAAATATTTTTAAAAGCACTCTTAGTCCAAAAGCTGTTTGGCTTTGTTTTTAAGCAAGGAAGGGCTCAGGCTGCAGTCCAGTGTTCATGATTAGATTAGCTTCCACTGTGATGAATGGATAGCCCAGTGGCTGTAACTCTACCATTCCACAAGAGGGCAGGAGAGTCTAAAGAATGGAAGGAGGACCGGCCAACAAAACAACCTTCTCTTTGTTCACTTAGAGACCCAAACATCAAGTGATCTGCAAAACCCAGCAACTTTCACGAACAATAGAGGAACTTTGTGTATTAAAGTGGGTATCTCACTGATCAGACCGTCCTGAGCAAGGCAGTGGATTTCTGAGCCCAAGATTTACAAGCTGAGATCTTTGGCAAGCTGGGTTAACTTCTCCGAATCTTTGTTTTTGTTTTTTGTTTTTCTCCTTTTAAAAAGTAGGCCTGGTATTGCCCAGGCTATTTGCAGGACTTACATAAAATAGCCTCTGCCCTGACTTCATGCCAGCATTCCTCAGTGGCACACTTCCTTCATGACAATCAGTCCTCTCACAAGCCTTCCAGATCCGCTGTGCACCTTCTACTTTCCCCTGCCTCTCTCATAGGACTCCTTCTGCAGCTGATTCTAATTATTTGCTGCCACGTTTATTTCCCTCATTTGACTCAATCTCTTTCAAGGCATGGAGGAATTTTGAGCATATCGGTCCCTTCTTCTTCCTTCCCTTCTTCTCTATTCATTTGTATAGGTTATTGAGATGAGTCTGGGATCCAAATATCAAGCATTGAGAACAACACGATGACCTTAGAGAGGACTTGGGTCCTTGGATTCAATAATGTTTTGGTGAAAACTGGCATCAGGAATTGGGCATGGTGGCCTGCACCTGCATTCCAGCTGTATGGAAGGATCACTTGAGTTGAGCATTTCAGGTTAGCCTGGGCAGCACAATAAAGATCCTGTCTTGAAAAACACAGACAAACACAATCCAGAAGCACTAGGTGAAACAGCTACGTGATAAATAATTGGGCCCATCCAACGAAGCAAATGATAAAGGAGAGGGAAGCCGTAGCTCATTGGGTACACACTGGAGTTCAAAGAACTTTTGGTTGGAAGCATTGAAAAGGTATTTTCAATGGGAAATACACATGTGGCCTTATTTTTGACTTAATTGGAAAAGGACCCTGAAAGAGATTCCAGTGTGATAATAAGATTCAGCAAAGATAGAGAGGCGTGGAAATGTGTTAGCTCAGTCCTAGGAAGGATGGGGGGTTGTGTGGCTTTGAGCTGGATCTGGTGTCTGACTGACCACGCCTCCTCACTTAGCATTGTAGGAAGGTGAATAAGGGAGTTCAGATTTTGTAGGCCTCAGCTCTTCATCTGAAAAATAAAAGTTGCTGTAAACAGGAAATAGGAAATTGTTGGTCAAAAGTTAAGGACAAGCTGGGTGCTGGTGGCTCATGCCTGGGATCTTAGCTAATGAGGAGGCTGAGATCTGAGGACTGCTGGTCAAAGCCAGACCAGGAAGGAAAGTCCATGGGATTCCTATTTTCAGTGAACCACCAGAAAACTGGAAGTGGTGCTGTGGCTCAAAGTGGTAGGGTGCTAGCTAGCCTTTAGCAAACAAGCTCAGGGATGGCACCCAGACCCTGAGTTCAAGCCCCACGTCTGATAAAAAACAAAGTCAAGGGCAATGGCATGTGAGAGAGCTCAGAGGGGCAGTAGCCTTTTCTATGACAGGGCTTGCTGTTTATCTGTGTTGGATTTCATCTTGTTCACTAACTTCTCACAGAGAGCAGGCCCTTACAGGAGGGGCTGCAAATCCCTGAGGCATGGTGGCAGATTGTCCAGGGAAACAGCCATGCTGTTCAGTTTGGGCTCATCACTGTGATCCTAACATCCTCAGCCCAACAGCAGCTGCCACTGTCTGAGCCTCCACTGTCTGAGAGTATGAAGAAGGGGTTGCAGTAGGTGGTCTGATTGCCACCAGCATCTGGTGCTACCAACCTCATGGTTTAACTTTTGCTAGAACCTCATTGGGAGTCTACAATCCAAAACTCATTCTCATTCTACTACCCCTTACTTCATTTGAACAAATCCTTCTTCCCTCCCTTCTTCCTTCCCTCCCTCCCTCCCTATCTCTTTCTCTCTCTGTCTCTCTCTGTGTCTCTGTCTCTGTGTCTCTCTATCCCCCCCCCCACTCTCTTTCTCATTCTTTTTCTGTTGGTTGTTGGGCTTGAACTCAGAACCTGGGCACTGTACTTGAGCCTCTTTGTGCTCAAGGCCAGCGCTCTACCACTTGACCATAGCACCATTTCCCAGATACATTCTTTCTTATAACTTGTAAAACAAAGGCAGGAAAGAATTTTGGAATTTAGCACTGATTTTTCACCCCATTCCACACACAGAGGGGCAACAAATCAGTTGTCTGTAGGAATGTGCATCACCACAAAGGTACTGTGCATGTGAAGTTTTGCAAATGTCACTGCAGATTGGCAGGTGGGACATTGAAGTTCCAATTCACAGCATGAGTCCCACAGTCCTTTGTGTGGAGGATGTGCCCTTTGGTATTTGATGACTCTTTGGCCAGGGAGGAAGTCACAGTTAGGATGGTGGAGGTTTCCATGTCTACCATATGCTTCTTAGTTTGAGCATAGAACCTGCCAGTGTGAGACCCAGGAGGCTGAAATTTCCAGATGATCAGAAGCGGTATAGTGGCTGTCATCGTTCTTAGGAAGAAGCAGGGAAGACATTATTTACTTCTTTTTAAATTGGATTTTCCAACCTATGGCAGAACTGGGTGTGTTGCTCTCTCATCTCCAGTAAAGAATTGGCTCAGTCTTGGCCAGAGGTTCCTGTGTGTGGGAGGGGAATGCCTTGTTCTCTTGGGAAAGACTGACTTAGCTTTTAGGGTGAGGATTCCAGCTAAGACTGCAAGGACAGGGTCTCCAGGGAACCTGTGCAGGGGCAGGAGGAATGAAGTGAGCTCCCTGGCCATTGGTGAGGTTCAAGTCTTAATGTTTACTAGGAAGCCTAGGTTTAAATCGATCACCGAATGATGGTTTTTACCCAAATAAAGGCTGTCTCAGGAAAATGTCTGGAAAAAAAGGCTTTGGGTTGATTACAATATAGAAAAGGGCAAGAATGAATTCTTTTTCTTTTCTTTTTAATGGGCAAATAAGAATCATGTATATTTAAAGGGTACACTGTTATATCTCAATGGCAAATCCTCACAGGGCACTCAGTGGTATAGGCTTAGGACAGCAAAAGATTCTGTACTCTGGGTCTGTGATATTATTTCAGCAAAATGACATTATTAGGAACATTAAATGAATAGAGTGGACATGACTTGAATTTTATGTGTGTTTAGTTTTATTTCTATTTCACATTAACATTTAATGTTTTTTTCATTTATAGCTATAGTTGTAATCAGTGTTTGTACTATATGAGTAAGGCCTTCACATAAATAATTTGTTAATATACTGAAATTGTAGGTTTTGTGTTGGATTTTTTTTTCTGACAGAGTCTCTTTCTATAGCACAGGCTGGTCTCGAATGTGTATTCTTCCTGCCTCACTTACCCATGTTTCAGAACCATAAGATTATGGGAGATTTGCCACTGTATGTCTGTTTAAAGGTTTAATCAAGGAAGGCCAATCACTATAAGCGATATGTGATAATAAGGATTAGAGAAGAAGGTTAGGAGAAGTCGAGGAAGGTCATATTTGGTTTGATCACCCCAAGTTGCTGTAGCGTTTGAGAGCTGGAAGTTTCTTTTTTCCCCTTTTAAAATAAACTATCTTTAAGTAGTTGAGCAAAGGCGTTGCCATTCAATAAAGCAGTTTATGACCACAATGCATCTTGATCAATATCACTCCTTTAATCATTCTCCCCTATGCCTCCAACCCCACCCCATCTCCCCATTTTATTAATTTTGTAGAATATTCACTGCAATTTAAGACTGCATTTTCCTTCCATTCTTCTTTTCATTTGTCTAGCCCCTTCCCCTTCATCCCACCCTCCCTTTCCAGTACCTGTTTCCTGGTGTTTATTTTGTTGGACTGTGAGTTAGCCTTTCTAAGGAGTTATGTCATTTGCGTTCTCCTCCAGTCTATCACATTTCAGCTAATACAGTATGTACACTTGGATACCACCTTGAAGTGTTTACTCACAGATTTAGAAATTAATTCTAGCTTCCACGAATGAGGGAAAACATGCATCCATTTTCTTTCTCTGGAACTGACTGACTTCATTTAACCTCCAGGTTCTTCTATTTCTTTACAAATGATGCAATATCCTTCTTTCTAATGCATGAGTAAAATTCCATTGTGTATGTGTGTGTACATATGTGTATGTGTTACATTTTTTGATTCACTCATGCATTGAGCAGAGCTGGAAGTTTCTATGCATGAAACAGACAGAAGAAAAAGGACAGAAAAACAAGAAAAGGAGCACACTGTTTGATTGCTTTTAATATTTGTGTCCTGAAGTAGGAGTAGCTGTGGTGGGAGTTTGGAAACCTGCAGGTTTGGCTGCTGTCTATGAGCTATAATGGCTCCTGGTACCCACAGCTACTTTCAGAGCATAATAACTGCTACTGTACTTCTGCCTTCTGCACCTTAGGCAAATTACTCTTGAGGTCAACTCTAACCTGTACCATGGAGGAAAGAATTGTGGGAGGAGAGAGTTCTTAGTTGCAGCCTAGCTAAGTTGTTATGGTGTGAAGCCATCATGGTGTTTAAATTTTAGTTATTCCTGGGATGAACATTTAAGCAGAACCTAGCACACACTGTATACTCACTTATAGTCGAATGAATATTAATGATTGAAGGAATACTATTGACTTTTACTTAGTCTCTAACGTCTTGGACCTCTCCATTTTGCAGTTTAGTATATAGCCAAAGCCTAGCGAGTATTTGTTAAATAAGTTACTGAATGATATGCTAACCAGAAGGCTTTGGGGGTGGTCTAGAGTCTGCTACTACTTAGCTGTAGGGCCCCAGGGCAAGTCAAGGCAGCTCTGTGGCTTCCCTTTGGTCTGAGGGAGTCAGAGGAAAGACTGTAAGCAACCTTTGTGTCCACAGACTACAGTTCTGAGTTTATCAGCTTGCCAGTGATCTTGGGTTATATGCTGGGTACTTACTTGATAAAGGAATGAGACCTAGAGAACGTGATTGGCAATGAACAAAGCAGGACTAGGTGAGGGATGGAGTTGAGAGTCTTGGAGCAGAGCAGTCTCTTTGACAAACGAGGACTGACTTGGAAGAGGAGGAAGGTAGGTACAGAAAGGGGGTTTCCAGGTTGCTCATGGCTGACATGACCTGTCTGAAAATGGTGCCTCAGGCTGGTTCAGCTCAATCAAACCCAGTCTGACTCAATTCATGTCTGGTTTGTTGGTCACACCAAGTTTTCTTCTACACAGTTAATTCTCTAGTAGCAATGTTGTTTTAGATCCCTAGACTTTTGTGCACGTGCGTGTGCTCGCGTGTGCGCGTGTACACACACACACATACACATACACACACACACACACACACACACACTTGTTTTAAAAGCTTTCTTTCTCTGCTGATTCTTTAGAAATGTATCAGTGCTCTCAGGACCTTTTCATGCAAATGCTATTTGAACTGAGTTTGGCCAATGGTTCTTAATTCTTAGAGCTTGATGAAAAGGGAGTAAGAAATTTTCCTTTTTTAATAGTTTTTTTTTTCTTCTTGTGTGTGCCCTTTCTCTAAGTGCTGTTCTTTTCTTTCTAGATATTCAAAGGGTAATTTGTAGCCTCTGAAAATGAGACAAGAAGTCTCCAGTTTAGGCCATGGTAAATGATAAGAACTACTTTATATCCTTTTATTTTACTTTATTGTTGATGAAATAGTCATTTCTCATGTGCACCCCATCATGACCACATGCCTGGACTAAGGTTCTGGGTACGAAATCCAATTTAAGTTAAATTCTGTAATTCATAGAGAACTTAGAGTCAACAATTTCTTGAGTATACACGATGATATTTGGATAAATAGGTGTTGGCAGAGCTCTGAAACCTAATGAAACACAATATTCTCAAAGAACTAATTTTCTTGGAAATAGAACAGGCACAGAAACCATTAGGAGTAAGGTATGGAGAGGCTTTTAAGAGCTACAAACTTACATCATTTGCAGAAAGAATTTTCTTATCTTGGGCATGGCCGTGGTCTTTCAACAGTTGTCAGAAAATAATGAAAGACCTTCCAAACTGAGGATGGGAGTGACATTGAGGTGACAGCCTGACATGGAGAGGAAAAAGACAACAAGATGGATAGAGAAAGAATAGAATGCTTATTGGACAGATGTGGAATAGGACTTTTATATTAAAAAGAACTTTAAAAATTAATAGGCTTACTTTTTTTTGCCAGTCCTGGGGCTTGAACTCGGGGCCTGGGCACTGTCCCTGAGCTTCTTTTTGCTCAGACCACTTCCAGGTTTTTCTGGGTATGTGGCACTGAGGAATTGAACCCAGAGCTTCATGCATGCTAGGCAAGCACTCTACCACTAAGCCACATTCCCAGTCCCAGTAGGCTTACTTTTTAAAGTTCAGATTCAGAGTAAAATTGAGCAGCCAGCACAGAGAAGTTTTGCATACCACTTCCTGTCACCACACATCCATCATCTCCCTACTCCGTTGACCTGCTGCAGAAGGGTGACTTCTGCCTGGTTTGGGATGGTTTTTGCTTGATTTTACTAGAACCTTTTTAAAGGCAAAATGTTGGACTGCAGTTTTAGAGCTCCCTGGTCTAATCTTCGTGTAGAGACACAGCCTCTATTCTTGGAGAATATTGTTTAAAAGAGTTATACTGTGAGATAATTTTCTTAGATGGCTGGGCCTAGAACCAAACTCCTAGAGCCTTTTCTATTTTTATAATACAATCTTTGCTCCTTGCCTCTTTCCCTTCTAGCAATTTAATGTCTATCAGTTATGGATCTAAAAGGACTTTACAGGTGGCAGGACTTAAAAAAAAGTAATGCCTTTTTTCCACCTCTTATAAAAATACGCCTCTAATTTATGCCTTTCCATCATCTCATATAGCTTTTTTTTTTTTAAAGAAATGTGTACATAAAGACAAACTACACTCAATATGCTGAGTGGGTCAGGGAGAGATGGAGATCTTGATCATTAACCAAGGCTCTGTGGAGGAATTAAGTTGTTGAACTCATAGCTCCAGGCCTGGTGGAATAGGTAGTATTTCATTTCAATCCTTTGTGGGATTCAGGCTGCCAATATTGAGGCTTTGAAGTGGTTTCCCTTCTTATGATGTAACTGGATTCCCTTGCTAGGCCCCGAGAGGCCTTTCTCAGGCTCCTTCCCCCCACATTACCATCTGCGTTTGCCAGCTTGTGGGTTCCTTTGTGTTCGGGCCATTCGTCCCCAAAGTCTATATTTCCTGCAGTAGATAACTTGAGAAATAAAAGATTACACTATATTATGCTTGTGTGTGCTTGTGAGCATTTTGGCGGGGGAGCCTGAGCAAGATGGGTTAATTGTTATTAATGTCATCTCTCTGGATTTAACTTTCTCAGCTTAGTTTAGATATAAGTGAGTTTTACTCACCATATCTGTTTGTCTATCTATCTATCTATCGATCTGATTTTTCTTTTTCTTTTCGTTTTTTTGTACTGGTACTAAGGCTTGAGCTCAGAGCCTTATGCCCTGGCTTAGCTTTTGCTGCTCAAGGCTAATGCTTTACCACTTAAGCAACACCTCCACTCTTGGCTTTTTTTCTGGTTAATTGGATATAAGTGTCTCATGGACTTTTCTGCCTGAACTGGCTTCTAACTGCAATCCCCATGTCTAAGCCTCCTGAGTAGCTAGGATTACGGGAGCCACTAGAGCCTGACTATAACATCTATCTGTCTGTCTGTCTATCATTTATTATCTCTACACTGTCACAGGGCTTATTTGAATCTTTAATTTCCACTAGAGAACATCCACTTTATCTATTTCCTGGTTTGTTATTGAGGAAAATGAACATTTTGTTAGTTAGAATTGCAGGTCTCTAGGAGTTAATGACTTGAACTTTCTTCGATCTATGCATCACTTTCTTTTGGGTAAAACCACACCACCAGAAAGCTTGAGATGTGGTCTGCCTCTTGAGTAGATGATCTCACTGAGTTTTACCATAAAAAATTATATATGTCTCCAGCAATACAGTGAGAGATACTGTAAAGACAACCACATGACACTTACATTTGTTATAAGAAAGCTTGTAGAAATTCTAGCCTACATTAACAGTGTCCTTTAACCAGGACACTAATGACAGCAACAGAAACAATGAAAAAATAAATTAAGATTTTTCTCATGTCTCAAATGTGCGTCTTCAGAACTATGGCTTCTTAGGAGAAACAATCTCATAGCAGATATAAACAAAATCTCACTGGTGTGGTTCCTCACTGATTTGACGTTTATCATCATTTGAACATGTGATTTTGATCTTAAAGCAAGTGTGGCATATCTTGGAAATTATTCTCATGGTACATTCTTTCATCAAAAAATTCTTTGGCTGGGCTCATAATCGTGGCTTTAATTGACTTGCATTTGGTCTATGCATGCCCCTTTGTTATGCAGTTTACAAAATAGTCTGGTGGAGGTAAATGACATTTATTTGAAAATGGTTTTTCTAATTTAAAGGTTGACTCCTATTTCTTCTTTCAACCTGAATCATTCTGTCTAGGTTTCTTCACACTAGGTGGCAGAAGTGTTTCACAGAGGAGTCGGTATAATCCTCCCCCACCCCCCAACTTGAGGCCTTTGATTCCTTCTGGGGAGCTGCAAGTTAGGTACTGACAATGGGCTTGGATGGCCTGATGTGGTGATGGGTGTGGCTGTATAGGTCAGGGAAGGGCCTATGGTGTTGAGCCTGCTGCTCCATATGTTTTGGCCTCTATTTGTGTGCCCCAAACAACAATGGTATGGAGGACAGGAGAGAAAGAGCACCTTCTTCTTTTCCTTCGTGAATCTAACTGGAACCACATTTTAATAAACTAGAGGAAAGAGAAGTTACAATCTGCTGGGCATCCTGTGTCATTCACGTTTGACATCTGTAGATAGCCTAACAAGGCTGGGGTAGCTGGACTGTGTGGTTAGTTACCAGCCAGATTCAGTGTTCCTGCTTGGAATTCTGCTCTCACATTCTGCTCTCAGGTTATTTCAGTAGCTCTGTCAGCCAAACAAAATAACATGAGAAACTGGACCAGAGGTCATTGATTTGATTTTATCTTGGGCATTTTATTTACTCTCATGAATACGGCATCCCCACATCTGTAAAGTGGGGCGAATAACAGGACCACATAGTGTGGTTTTGAGAAGGACAGGGAATGAAATGTGTAAATTATTTGATACATTGTAAGTATGCAGTGCGTTGGTTCTTGTTTTGTGATCAAGTAAAATTCTATGAACTTCAGTTTCTTTTTCTTTTTAGGAGATGGGGTCTCCCTGTGTTTCTCAGACTGTCTTTGTGCAGCTGGGGTTAAGCAGTTCTCTTGCCTTGGCCTCTGAATTGCAGGAGTATACACCACCAAGCCAGGCTTACACTTTAGTTTTATAATTTACAAGATGACAAGTTTAAGAAATATAAGGTTGGAAGTGGCGCTGTAGCTCAAGTGGTAGAGCGCTCGCCTTGAGCTGAAGAGCTGAGGGACAGCACCCAGGCCCAGAGTTCAAGCCCGATGACTGACCAAAAAAAAAAATCATAGAAATATAAGGTTGTCAAAACTTCCAGTAGCCTTTAAAGTTTAAGAATTTGTGTTTTGTGTTTGTAATATTATGTAATCTCTCTCTCTCTCTTTCTCTCTCTCTCTTTCTCTCTCCTCTACATATTTGAGATACATTTATAGTTCTGAGGCCTGAACTCAGAGCCTTTTGCATGGTAAGTACATGCTCTACCATAAACCTCCATCCCCAGCCCCGTGTCTCATACATGGCTGTGCACACAGCAGTTCATTTGTGTTTGTTAAATGCGTGCTGAATTCTGGATGAATAGGAAACTCTGGGAGCTATGCTTCTAATATGATAGAAATATAAAATGATGAGGGTGTAACATAGTCTTATTTTCCCCCTAGTTCATTCACCTAAGCATTATTTTTTAAAATGCAACATGGTGTTTATGAACCAAACTTTTGCTACACATCCTGGGAATTGAGAAAGAAGCCATTAGGAATAGAAAGCTAAGGTAGAACCTGGCTCATGCTCTGAATGACTTGATTTCTGAGCGAGGAGGTAGAGAAATGAAAAATGGTGCCACAACATCCAACTTTGTGTGGGCCTCTGAAAGTCCAGGTCCTGTGAGATGTGTGCAAGCCATCTGACACAGCTGATGCATGGGACCTGCACACGCCGAGAGTGGGAAATAAGGTTATTTACAAACGTGTTCTATGGTCTAAAGTATGCATAGATAGCCAGAGAAGCCACGTTTGAACTTTAGGTATGTACAAATTCTGGATTTTAATGAATAGAAATAGGTTGGCTTCATATTAAGAATGTGTTTTCCAATTCTCTACAATAGAAAAGGCAATTGCAACAATTGTATTGTATAGCTCCTAGCACTGAGACAGGACCTCGTTGTTCACAATACAACACCTTCCATTTATCCAGCCCATATTATTTACCAGGCACTGGATTTGACACCTGATACATGTTAATTCATTTACACCTAACTAAAAACCTTGTATAAGGAGCCCAATTTGTATAAGGAGCTTGTTACATGATGTTAAGGCTAGGAGAATCAACTTAAACTCCAGGAGACTAGAGATTATGCCTATGCATTGTATTTCTAGCATCTGGAATAGTGCCTGGTCAATACTAGGAGCTAAGGTGATATTTATTGATTGATAAAATAACAGGAATTATTGAGGGTGGCATTACTAGGAAGTATTGGAGCCAATTACAAAGGTGAACTTGACTGAGGTTTTTTTTTTTTGTTTTAACAAAAGTAAAGTGGTTAAAGTAAATAAAGTAAAATAAAAGTAAATAAAGTGGTTAAAGTAAGTATGCTCTTATAATATGGAAGAAAATTAAACTCCAGTGTACGTTCACTTGATCACTGATCTTTGCTGGAAAGGGAGACAATCTTAGCACTCAGCTAATTTTCATTTGTCAAGTGTGTAGTCTCTGGCCAGACTGTCTTTAGTTGAATGGAGGCAGACTAAAGATTCTATTCTCCTTAAGTCAGAAGTATGGGGCAAGAAAAGCATATAGGGCCAATGTGGGACATCTTGTTTCTGCCTTTTTAAAATGAAATTATCAGTGGCATTACACCTTTTGTTCATGTTGAATTCTGGGTCAGAAAAATTCAGGAGAGATCCTTCTACTTTGTGCTGTGTCTATGAGATATAAGGAAGACTCAGGCATGTGAAAATGTAGTACATTTCTGAGAAATCTTCCTTGTAAATAACCTTAGTTTGGTAAATAACCTTCAGCCAAAGGTATCCTACTATTAATGTTTTTGCCTTCTGTTCTTGGAGGTCATTTTGATTGAGAAAAGGTCATCAAAATTTTGGGGAAGTGACTGTCTAGCCAAAAGAACGTTTGAGACTTTCACTCTCTTAAAAATAATGATTGCAGCTAATAATTTTGAATTGTTGACTGTGAGTCAGGTCCTATGTTGAGAGCAGAGGACCCAGCGCTGGTAAGATGTGCCTCTTGCTTTCTGGGATGAGAGGTGGAGACAGACTTGTAGAGAGATTACAATGGTGCCTGCTGGGTGGGCACCCCCCCCCCCCCCGCCCGTGAGGGAATCTGGAAAGCTCTGTGGATGCACAAAAGGAGCAGAAACCAAGGCTACTGGTGGCTTCTGAGCAGCAGGAACTTGAGGCTGGGAAAAGTAGAGAGGAATGGAAGGTTTTCCAGGAGGGACAAAAATGTCTACTGGGTGGGCATGCATCAACAGGCTCTAAATACTCTGGGTAGCAATCAAATATCTCCACCTCAACACTTGCATCAATGAACAGCTCCCCAGATTTTAGAGCTAGCTTGAGCATTCCAAGTATTATTATGGTCTGTTTCATATACACCAGTTGTAAGAACTCAATCCCTTATTGACCTAGATGGTTCTCAGGTGGAGAAGATGATAACCTACTCTTTCTTCCTCCAGTGCGAGTTCACTGGTACATTCTTCTCTCACAGCTGTCCTGGATCAGTCCATTGGGATGCTGACCCATCACTGGTCATTACCTAGAAGCTGTAATTTTCTCTTTCTTTAGGTAGTATCTTCTTTCCATGAATTTTGTCTCCTTGTTTTGATCCTATTATTCAACCCCCAACTAAGTTTACCTCTACTTATCCTATTATTATTATTTTTGGCTTCTGTTCTTGGAGGTCATTTTAATTGAGAAAAGGTCATCAATAAGGGTTAATGCAAATCTAAGTGCAAAGACTACTGAGTGTAACGATTTCAGCTATGGTGAGAAAGGAACCAAGGATCCCATAATACATTAAATCACCTGACCCCTTCAATTCCCTTGGTTCCCAATTTTAGTTCACTTGGCCAGAGGGAACTGGTGATTATGTATCCACATACAAGTCCACTGTGAAGTCTGAGAAAGCCAGCATGATAGCTTGCCTCCTGATTAGAAGCAAGGGCAGGTAGCAGCCATTCAGAAACCTTGAAATGGGCCGAGTTAAGGAATTGGGCTTTGAAAATGAGTCACCCAAACATTTTCTTTCCAGACATCTGCAGGTTGTTAGCCTGATTTATTTTGAATTAAAAAATCTTTTTTTTTTGGAGTTGGCTGACAGCTTATTTTAATTCCCAGCTGTTAAAATGTTTCAGCAATTGGAATTAGGGGCTGTGCCATTGCTTTTGATGTGGTGGGAAGCAGATCAACACTCAGGTACACCTGCAGGACCTGCCCCTTCTCATCATAGTTCAACATAGTTTTATTTCCTTCTGTTTAAGAGCTTGTTGCTTTGAGCTCTTTGTTTACGATCTATTTGCTTGAGTCTTATAGGACCGATGGCCAAGAGAGTTCAGTTCACATTCCAAGATCTGGTGGCTTTCGTCCAGCACATAGAGCTTTGTGGCTGCCTTAGATATGTGTGTGTGTGTGTGTGTGTGTGTGTGTGTGTGTGTGTGTGTGTGTGTGTGTGTGTGTGTGTGTGTGTGTATGTGTGTGTGTGTGTATGGGGACAAGTTGAGGAACAAACAACTGCATAAAGGAGTTTATATGTAACTGATATTTTCCCCATCCTTTCTCAAAGGATGTTGAAATAAACTATCTATTCAAAGTTGTGATTCTTATAAATATTTTCAAGATTTTCCTGCAGAATTTTGGCTTGGTTAGAGGACTTTGACTTGTGCTTCTCTTCCCCCTCAATGTGGATGAATGTCCTGCTGTTTTGTTGTGATTTTTGGACAGATGTTGCTGTGTCTTGGGTAGGAACTGAAGCCTCTGATTCTTCCTACAATAGTCACCACCCCCACTGTCTACCATCACCAGCACCAAACACCATTCCTGATCGCCTGCAACTCCCATAGAATGCTGTCTGATCATTCATATCTCCTTTACTGTTGGATTTATCCAAAGAATAGTCTACACTAGCTACCATGATGTCTTTGGCTACCATTCTGCCTCATGTTCCCTCTACCACTCTGGTGACCCTGATACTAGGTTCCCACAGCTCATCCAGGATTTGTTTATTTACTTACTTTTTATACAAGGTCTTGCTGTACAGCTCAGGCTGGCTTTTCATCCTCAATCCTTTTGTCTTTACTTTTGAGATGTGGGATCATGCCTAACTTTCTCAATCTTCTGGTTACTCTACTTCTCTGCTTATTCTGTGACCTTTATGTATCTACATTAAAATTAAAATATTAACTGGGCACTGGTGGCTCACACCCAAAAGCCTAGTTACTCAGGAGGCTAGATCTGAGGATCAAGGTTCAGAGCTCAAAGGCATCCCAAGCAGGAAAGTCTGTGAGACTCTTATCTCCTATTAACCACCAAAAAGCCAGAGTAGAGTTGTGACTCAAGTGGTAGAACATAAGCCTTGAGCCAGGACCTGAGTTCAAGCCCTGGACTGACACACACACACACACACACACACACACACACACACACACACACACACACATACAGACATACACACAGACACACACACACAGACACTCTAAATTGTGAAACTGGAATGAATGACAGATTGAGACACTAGAGTAAGGATTTAAGGGTTCAAAAGGTCTTGAGAGAGGCAAACCTGCTTTCAATCTGTATTAAACTAAGAAGTAAATAGATGAACTCCAAGATAAAGAAATATGTGGCAGAGATCCTTTTTAAAGACTGTAGCAATAATATAACCTAGGGAGATGAAGGTCCTGAAGATGCAAACTAAAATAATTAAATATTGTGAAGAGTTTTGACTGGGCAGTTTTGACTGCCTGGGCAGACATCGAAGGCTAGTACTCTACCACTTGAGCCACAGTGCCACTCTCAGCTTTTTCTGAGGAGTTTATTTGAAGATAAAGAGTCTTACAGACTTTTCTTCCTTGGCTGGTTTTGAACTGCAATTCTCAGATCTCAGCCTCTTGTGAGAGCTAGGATTACAGGTATAAGCCACTGGCTCCTGGCTTTGAACTTCACTTTTTTATAGACCAGTTGTCTTGGTTTACTAGAAGTGACTAGTAGACTTAGTGAGATTTAAATTTGTGACTTTCTTTTAACTGACTTCTTCTGAAGGGTTATAGAATTATAGATTACTTGTATTAACCCTCTTCATTAAAGATGGAAAGGATTTTAGGTAGTATTTACATACAAATGGAGATGATTCTCTTAACTTCCCTTCATAAAGTCTAGCCTCTTGTTCTTGAGCTGTGACTGTTTAACTTCACCTTGGGGAATTCTCAAATATCCTCTTAAAAAGATCTCTAAAGAGTAAATTAAAAGTAAAAAGCATTTTTAAATGGTATTCAGGCATTAGGTGAGGGTTTAGACTTAATGGTCCTGAAATTCTATAACTTAATATAATGTACTCCTATAATATTGTACTTCTACATTAAAATGACATACTAAGGTAGAGTAAAACTTTTTCCCAGAGAATGAACAGTTAAAGTTATGGATTCACTTTTTATCTCTTTCCAGCCTTTCTTTTTGCCCATGCCCTATCAAATTTTTACCTTTGACATATTATTGCTTTGTCATTTGGTACTTAAACATTATAACTATTATGGATAACTGGGCTGGTTATGGGTGTTTGCCACACATAAATAAGAAAACTAAGATACAAGAAATGTCAGAACTAGTTAATGATGATATCCAAGTTACACTTGTATCTATATCAAGGATGGAGAAAATTAGCTAGTGTTTCTTGTGACAGATATCATACCTTTTATACAAAAGTTATTTATTTATAAAAGGTATTTATGAAAGATTGTGTTTACCTTTTATAAGTTCCCTTTACTTATTTTTTGATGCTTAAGTCACCTAACTATAATCATCCCACCTTTACAGAGGAGGAAATGGGAGACTCAGAAAGAGTCTTCCCTCTTGACCAAACTGACCTAAGGAATAAAGGTAAAATATAAATTCTATTTTCCTGATTTTACTTTATTGTACTATATTTCCTGATTTTTACTATATTGATGCCAAATGAATCAAAATTGGTATCTGTTATTGACATATCTGTTTACACTATTGTATATGTCCTTGTACATCTGTCCAAACCCATAGAATAGTGTATATCTCTATCTATCTATCTATCTATCTATCTATCTATCTATCTATCTATCTATCTATCTATCTAGTATACATAGTATAACAGCAAGAATGAACCACATACTGCCTGTGTACAACAGATTTGGGGGTAATAATGATGTGCCAGTGTAGATTCTCTCATTGTGAGGAAAGCAATATTCTGGTGGGAATGTTGATAACAAAGGCATTATGCATGCTGGGGAGCAGAGGATATATGGGAGATTGACGGAGTTTCCTCTCAATTTCGCTAAATCTAAAAGTGTTGGATAAATAAAATCTTTGATCAAGGTTTGACTCTGATTCTGATGGGAAACACCATCTTCTCTAAAATGACCAGCAGTTGATTAGCTAGTGACTAGACACAGAGTGCAAAAGGAGATATGCACAAATCTAAGACAGAACAGAAATAGCTATTCAAAAAAGTCCAAAACCCTTGACTGACACTTTCCAAGACCCTTGTGATTCTGCTCTTTCACTCTTTCTTCTCAATACCTCCTCCCCAAGCCCTTTCCTTAACTTTCACCCTTTCTGTGGATCAACCCCACCCCCTCCCCATTCACAAGGCAGCAGACACCATATGTGGGAAATTAAATAACATCCTTGTGTGCTGATTGTTCTTGTGAGTGATATACTTAGGCCTTTGGTTGTAAGGCTCTGATCTGAGAGCCTGGCTTGCAATCCTGAAGGAAAAAAAAATCACATGATGGAAGTGATGTATGGGCGCTGGGTATGGGAGTGGATTAGCAGGAGAATTAATTTGTTCTTTAAGTTTATCTAATGGTTTGCAAGGGTTGAAATACCTCTGAGGGGAACCTGTGATGGATTCTCCTAGGAAACTGACTTCACCAGATGATTCTTTTGAAACCACTTTTTTTTTTTTTTTTGGAATGAGACAAGTGACAAGAATCCATTTACAAAGAGAGTCACTTCTGTGCCTCTGACTGGTCAAACACCCAAGATGCATATTCTCGTGGTGATACAGCTTGGATACTTGGATGTCTGTTCAAGAGGCACAAGTGCTCACGCTGAGTGATTTTCAAAGCTACTTGGGAGCATTTATCAGGCTTTTAAACTAGGTACTCTTTTCCCACGATGCCAAGGCTAAGAGAAGAGATGTTAGGCTCATTTCCCCATTCCAGGGTGGGAATTCAGGGGGAAAAGGTCACCTATTCATATTCCACAAAGGAAAATTTATTCACCAGTTGTCAGACAAAGGCTCTTCAGAGTTTGCATGCAGAGAAACAGTTAAAAGTTTATCAGAAGTACTCTCCCCACACCAATCTTCTGCCATATGTAGAGTGATGGTGCCCATATCGTGTCCCGCTTCAGGTGAAAGAGAGTTCATTCTGAAGAGTTCCAGTAAAAAAAACATGCACTAGACATTCCTACAGTGAGACCAAAGGAGGATATTCTTAGGAGAGGATCACAAAGGCTCACTAGCTTGGTGCATATGATCATATAAAATGATGTTTATCAAAATGAACTCCAAGAAATGGGAATGAGTTTTTTTGTTGTTGTTTTGCTTGTTTTTTGTTTTTTCTTTTTGTTGCTGTTTTCACTTTCTGTACCTTTTGTCTTGTATGTAAGTTTATCTGTGTGGGGAGAAGGCAAAAGGACAGCACGGAAATGGTGAACAAATGCAGCGGTGATACTCACTAGACACTACGTTGAAAATGAACTCTACAACGTGTGGGGAAGGGGTGTCGGGAGGGAGAAACGGAGAAAATGAGAGAAGAGGGGACATTGTTTACAAAGAAATATACTGATTACCTGACTTAGGTAACTGGAAGCCCTCTGTATCTCACCCTTACAATAACAATAATTGAAAAAAAGCAAGCGTTATGTGAAAAATGCACTCCATATCAATGTCCTTTTACTTTTTGAGTAGAATTTCAGAAGAGGGGATAAAGGAGAAAAGGAGGGAGAAGAAGGGAAGGTGAGGGAAAATGAGAAGAGGGGGAGGGAGAAAGAGGGAATACAAAACAGCTGTAGTGGATTTATCATCACTTCTCCCATTGCTTTGCTTGCTGCAGAATATGTGCTATCACCAAATTCTTCATCTCATCTTGTGGACTGTTGACATACCCAAGGGCTTGACATCCTTTCAATAATCACAGATTAAAGACAGGGTTGGGGGTGGGATGGAGCAAGGGCAAGAGAATTTGGTACCGTTTGTATCACCAACATATAAAAGCTTTTGTGGTTCTCACTCCAATGATAGCAGTGAATTGGCTTCAGCCTACCAGCCAGCATAACAATCCCAAGAATGAATGGGTCCTGCCAGGATGTGTTCACCTCCCCTCACCTCAATGAACACAGCCCAACTTTCAATGGCTGAATGTGTGAGCATACCCTCTTCTTCTTTCTGCCTGAAACACACATGCAACTCCGCATGCCTGGATCATTCTCTACCCCTGCCCGGGGATGGCAGAATAAATCTACCTCTGTACCTCCTCTGGGTGGCAAAGGGCTTGGTGCTGCCCTCTGATCCAATGATTGGGGGAGTCTTCCTTATTTTCCCATGTCTCCTCTCTGATGCTTGCTAGAAGGGTGGGATCTGGCTTTCCTGGAGGGGTAAGATATGGCTTCCATTAGGAACACTGGATGTCAGCTGACAGAGGCCAGAGAGCTGAAGTCACAGGTCCATCATGTTGAGAAAGCCAGCATTTCTTTCTTTCTTTCTTTTTTTGGCAGTTGTGGGGCTTAACGTGGGGCCTGGGCTCTGTCTCTGGTGTCTCTGTACTCAAGGCTAACACCCTATCACTTGAGCCCCAGCACCACTTCCAGTTTTTGCATGGTTAGTTGGAGATAAGAGACTCATGGGGAGTTTTCTGCCTGGGCTGGCTTGGAACCATGATCCTCAGATCTCAGCCTCCTGTGTAGTTAGGATTATAGGCATGAGCCACCGGTGCCCAGTGTAAGGACAGCATTTCTTAGTCATGAGTTTACTCATGCCAGGAGAGGACATCAGGTTAGGGTAAGACAAATGAGTGAAATCCTTTAACAGCTACAAGGAGACTAAAAAAGAACAAAATACTTGTGGTTCATTTGGAGTTTTGATGTCCTTTTTCAAGGGAAATATTAGGTCCCTTTCACCCCCTTCACCTATACCTGGGAGATTTCTTGTTAGAGGAAGTTAGGTTGAACTAGATCATTAGCTCACATTGCTGCTGAAAGAGTCTAACAAAGACAGCGTCCTTAACCTCCCATAACTGTGACTTTTCCTGGCAATTCAGTTCTATCTTGATCCCAGATTTGATGTATGGCCAAGGGGTAGCAGGGAGGCTGTTCACAGTGGATGGATGGAACAGGGGCAGAAAAGTTCCTTGTACCTGGCAGTCGCTTACTAATTCCTAGTGGAATCTATTGGGTGTCAAGAGTATTTATCAGCCTTTTAACTAGATGCTCTTTCCCACGTAGGTGATTGCCTCAGTGCAGCTGAACATAGGATCCTTTTTGCAGCTCACAGCTATCTCTTCTGTTTGCTCAGGCATCAACGACCTCCTTGTAGGTATGAGATGTGGTAATCACATTAGGCAGCTTGGAAGCAAGGATCGATACAGGGGATATTCTTATTCCTACAGGAAAAGCAAAATTTCCTCCCTCTCCCTTTTTCTCTCCTTTTAAAGATAGTAAAGACACGGATTTTCTTATTTCCCATCGAGCTGGAGTAACCTCAATTAAAGAAACTCAAGACAATCCACTCACAGAACAAACAAACGTTGTGATTTAGACTTAATTTTGCAGACAGCATGTTGTTTGCAAGGGGCATCTGGCCTGCTTAGCAGGATGCTGCTTTTCTGGATTCAGGTAAGCTGTATTATCCACCCACAGAGGACCTCAGTGAGCCATGTCAATATTCGATATGAAATTCCAGACTGCTGGGAGCTCTATCAGACTTAAATTTGAGGGGGGGGGGGAGGGAGAGAGAAATATGAATATGGATTCTGGTCCCCAGATCGGACATGAGAGATTGTTAATCTCCTGTAGTTTGGCACTTCCATTTTGGCCCCAGAATATTCTCACGCTGTGCATATGAGGTGAACACGCCTGATGAACTACCTGAGAGTCTGTGAGTCACGGTGAGCTCCAGACAGATACTGGCTTGAGTGATCAGCTGTGGCCACCAGCTTGAGTTAGAGGACTGGATTCCAACATCCAACATCCTTGACGTTCCTTTCTCTCCTGCCAATGGACATGACAGCTCTCAGGAAAAGGTGGCTGGGAGGTCACAAGAACAAATGTGACATAAGGCAAAGGGCTTTTTGAGCCTGCCAACTGTTGGTATTTCGTCATGGCACAAGAACTTTCTCCTGTAAAGGTGGACAGGCAATGATTTTATAGATCATTTTTCACTTTCCCTGATGTGACAAAGAAGAGCCATAATTACCTTGCATACATTTTGATAATATCCTTGGGGCAAGAAGAAGGAGTAACTCACAACAGCTAAACTCTGTTGCGACTCCAGCATCTTCCCCTTCATCTCAACTTGGGGGTGCTGGGTGATGCCACAGGCAGCTGGAAGAGCTCATTTATTTGACCTAATTATTCCCAATGTAGACCTGACTCATCACAACGGGCTCTTCTTCAAAGGAAATGAGAGCCAGATTGTCTCCTTGGCAGCAATGGAAAACAAATGCTATCCAGAATGGCTGTTAGATTAAAAAAAGGTGCAACCTGCCTTTAGGGCCAGCCGATATTTAATGATGTTACCAAGGATAGAGGATTGGAAAGGGAGCAGTGTCAATTTCTGACATTCTAGCTTTCTAAAAATGTTCTTAATAAAAATTAGCTTGCCCTTGAATGTCATGGACAAAAGTAACTACACACTCAGAACTCAGGGAAAAATGGAACCCTGGGGGTTACTGTTATATTAATAATTGACTAAATCCCTATGAATTCCATGGAGGCCCTTGTCACATGGGGACCCTATTAGTTTTTAGTCTTCTTGGATGCTCTGTTGAAGAAGTAAGATTGTCTCTTTCGTAAGGGATGTACAAATGGAGCAAGGGTTGAAACAATTCTCATATGACTATGAAGCAAACAGGACCAATATGGTATCTTCCCTTATAATCCTTAAAACAAACTACATGAGCTCAAGACCATGACATTCTAAATGTTGTAACTTCAGCTCAGATCATCCCACAAATTAACCAAGTTGAAACGTGGGTAAGCTGACAATGATCTTTCCGATTTTCACTGGTCTCACCTTCCCATTTCACAGTTCAGGCTGTGAAAGTCTCAATTCTAAGAACACGAAAAAGATGTGCGCTTGGCCAATCCATCCCTGTGACACAGGCTGCTGACACACTGCCTTCTGTTCCATAACTCCCAAATCTCTGAACTGAGTCCTTGCCCTGTTGACAACGCTGTCCAAAAGTCAGTCTGTTATTGCTGGAACTTCCATGTGTTTGATCTCAGCCTGGATCCTGTCGTGGAGGAGAAGAGGGAATCCCCAAGCTACTTGTAAAGAAGTTCCTCTTGTTTAATCAAACCCTCCCGCCCTGTAGCCACCGGAGCATGCAGTTGCACTTGGCATGCTGACACGTGTACACAGTGTTTTCATCTCTTCCCCAGAGCTGGAGCCAGAGCCTGAGGTTCCTTTAGACATGACTCTGAAAAACCTCTGGATTTGTGTGCCCCTGTGCTCTGTAATAACATACCAGCCCTGCGGTGTGGCCAATGTTTACCTAATTGGTAGGAGGACTTTTTAATATCAAAAAGAAAACATTTCTTCACCATTCCACATAGGTAAGATGTGGTTTGCTGTTCTCCAGGGCAGAAAACTTGGACATGAGGAAGGGATGAAGAAAAGAAAAAACAATCCAAGTTTTTGTTTTAAGGTTAAAGTGATGGGTGGTGGTAAGGGAACAGAAAGAGAATCAGGCAGGGAGGGGGGAAGATGAAAGAGCAACAGGCATTGTTTTAAAGAGTCAGAGTCATGACTGAGCATATGTTTTCCTTGCAGTTACTTCCAAAAATAGATGATTAGTAGTTAGGAGCAACTGTTTTCTGATGCTTATCTGGGAGCGGAGGGGGATGGACAGTTAATATCACTTCCAACTGTTGGGGTAAAGTATGGGGTAAGCTATATATCTCACATAAAAAAAGGACTAAAATTCATGGTGTCTTGCATTAGATTTCACAGAGCTATTTTCTGGCCAAAGTTGTTAGCTAAGTAAAAGGAATTTGCCCAAAGGCTAGAAGGGGATGATCATTCGTAGTAGTTATTTCAGATATTCTCTGTTTTGAGCAGCATGAATTCATTGGCTATTCATGAACCATGAAGGAAGGGGTGAGGTGGAGATCATCTAGGTGATGGATCCAAGGGTCCAAGGGGAATTCCAACTCTGTGTTCTCCACAGACCCAGTTTGGGGCCCTCACAGACCAGAATGTTCTGAAACCTTTAAGATTGCCTAGAAAAGCAAAGAGACTGAGAACAGACTCTGGGCAGGGAAAGAACTACCTTGCTTTCTTGACGTTGTGTTATTAAATGGCTTGCCAGTTTGATCGACTTTATTAAGTTCTCCCCAAACTGGAATCTGCCAAAGATGTTTCCAAGGCTCTAACCCAACCATTACAGAAACCAGGATGGAAGCAGCTGGAGGGTTGGAAATGGCACTGGAGATGGGAATGTGGCAACAAGAGATCCTACGACTTGACAAGTGCACAAATTTGACTTCTTTTCTCTGGATGTTTATAGTACAGCATCATTCTTTCTCTTTAAGATGAAGCAGCGTTAGGGGTATTAAAGTTTCTTGAAACACTCACAGTTCCTTGGAATGGACTATTGGGATTTGCAATGATCATTGCATACTGGACACATTCCAAATGGAAGGCTGCTGACTGCAATTTGGTCCCTGGGACTAACATTCTACCATATGAATTATTCTTTCCAGTTCGTTGGTGCAAGTATAGCCCTAAACAGCTGCTAGGCCTTTGATGCTTTTATCTGCAGGCCATAAGTCTTTTATCTGTGGCTTATTGCACAGCAACGCGCTTTGGTGTCATACAAGAAGTTGTAAGCTTGGTTGCCTCCTTAGCCACTGCTACCCAAAGGCTAAGTTGGAGAGGGTGAGGTGTGTAGAGATTTGGATTAGTTTCCCTCCCCCCCCACCCTGCTTTTTAAAATCAGATTGTGAGGAGCAGTATAGTACAATTGTTAGTTTATATTCTGTAAACTTTTACTAGGCTTCTACTTGTGTCAATTTGAGATTCACAATTTAATAGGACACAGAGCAAGGGGTTTCTACTAATAGGACACAGAGCAAGGGATTTCTACTTGGGTTATAGTTCTCTCTGCTCCCTTGGGTCAGAGGATCATGGTTAGCATTAGCGTTATTTATCTTCTGATTTCTAGATCTAGCATAGACTCTAGCCCATGGAGCACATTTACCAAATGCTAAAATTAAGGGTAAGGAGAAGTTTGCCTTTTCTCTATAATGACTTTGCTTCACACAAACCAACTGATCTCTTTCTAGCGAAATACCAGAACATTTCTGTCTGGGTTACTTCATTCCCACTGTACCTCTTAAAACTCTTGTGAGCAAAACCAAATCTCTTCTTTATGGCAAGAGTGTTGTTCCTCTAGTATTATTATGTCCTGTAGAGGCAGAAAATTTGTCCTTGTTGGCTGCTGTATCTCTAGGATCAAGAATATTGCCTGAACTGGTCTATCAGTAAGTATTTATGGAATGAATATGCCAAATTAGAGACAACCCAAAAGATCCCAGTTCTAATCCTGATTCTGACTCTATGAGTTAAGCCAGGCTAAGATTTGCTGCAGTAACAAGTCAGGGGATCTCAGCATCTGAGCACATTTAGGTTTATTTCTCTTTTGTCACAAAGTCACCCAGTTTCCAGACCAGTTTCTTTCCCAGTGATTTCTAATCTGATTGCATTCCTGTAACTTTCTAATCTGGAACAGAAGGCTTTTGACTTGCTGTTTTTTTTTTATGGGAAAAGAGGGTTAAAGAGTTGCATAGTGACACATAAATGCTTTGGCCCTGGGAATGATCATCTCATTTCTGTTGACAGATTTTTGGTTACATGGCTGGGAAGTATGGATGAGCCCATGGGTATTTGGTGAGCATGCCACACTAAATATGGTAGTCATATGTTAGTCAGTGCTTGCTAATCCTGAGAAAATAACTAACTGCTGGTATCCTTCCCTCAGTCTTACCACTTCTATGCTTACCCACCAACTTCCAACTGCCAACATTTGCATTTCCCCCCCTCTAAAGTGCTCTGTGGGGAAGCCACAGTTGGCATTGGCTCCTGCTATGGAGACTTGCAGTGGTAGGGAACTACTTTAGTTTAGGCTAGGATTCAAATAGTTTAATAAGGCAAATTCCAACTAAGAGTTTATACTGTGTAGGTTGCTGTTTCCTCATCTAGACTAAGCCTGTTGAAGCTCACGTTCACTCCACCAGTGACTGATGGGACTCGGTGTACACATACCTCAGAGCACTCACTCTTCGGGTGAAATAATCTTGTGTATTTTCCACTGGCTCCTTGAGATTCTGGTTGCATTAAACTCCAGCTGTCCACAGTGGTTACTTGCTTGGTGACAAATCTATTGCTGAGTATCTCCTCTTCTCTGTCTCATTTCACCATTCCCATGACAGTGTTTCTTAGGATTTCCTCTAAGTTTAACTTTCTGCATTTTAATGTGTATCTTAGGATGGGTGTATAAGGGAATGTCTAAACAAGAGCACATCTGTAGTCCTAGCTACTCAGGAGGCTGAGGATCATGGTTTCAAAGCCAGCCTGAGCAGGAAAGTCCATGATATCTCTAGTTAACCATCCAAAAGCTAGATGAAGAACTGTGGCTCAAGTGGTAAAGTACTAGCCTTGAGCAAAAAAAAAAAAAAGCTTATAAACAGACTTCATGTCCTGAGTTCAAGCCCCAGGAGACACACACACACACACACACACACACACACACACACACACACACACACACACACACACACACACACACACACACACACACACACACACACACACACACACACACACACACACACACACACACACACACACCCAGTAAACCAATATAAAAGCTAAAGAGTCATATAAATACTACAGATATCCATGTAGCCATCTAGTATTTGGTGGTGCCAGAATCCAGTAAAATCTGGGTGCCACTATGATCGCACTTCAAGGGCACTCATTGGCAGAGAGGAAAGAGTAGGGTTTGGGACCCAGGAGATTCCAGGAACAACCTCAGGTCTGTTGCTCACTCACTGGTGAATCTTGTCAGGTCTTTCTTTTTCCTCCAAGCCCAGTGTTAGTATTTAAAAAAGAGTATGTTAGCACTGAATAATAGTACTAGCCATATGGTACCAAGTACCTGTCACTCTGGCCAGTGGCTTAGAGTGCTGAAACTGTAGATTTTGGGGTCAGATGGGTTGAGTTCAAATCCCAGCTCCACAACTTCTTAGCATAAGATCTTCGGTAAGATTGAAAAAAAACACATGCTATGCAATTATGTTAAATTGGTGTATAACTCTCTTTCTCTCTCTCTCTCTAAATATAAATATATATATTTAATGTGCACAATTTAAGAAGTTTTGAACTATGTATGTACCCATGAAACTGTTAAATCATCATTCCATTAAAAGATAGTACCCATATCTTACCACAAACGTTTCCCTATGTTTCCTGTGATTCTCTTTCTAACCCTTCCCTAGTTCCTACCTGCCAGTTCACTTCAAAAGTAACCTCTGACCGTCTATTGGCTACTAGAGGTTACTGTGCATTTCCTACAGTTTTATATAAATGACAGCACTTTGTTTTTAATGTACTATGTGATTTTTTGTTTCTTTTGTATGTTCTTTTCCATGGTGTAACTGCTGTTGTTACTGTATTTGATTCTGGTGCCCTGCATCTTGTATATACATTTTTCTAATTTGGGGAGGGGAAAGGAAATAACAAAATGCTGAAACAAGGATACAGGTTGACCCATTGTAACAATGAGACATATAAGACATTAAATTGAAAATGAACTCTACAACTTTGGGAGAGGTTGGAAGGGAGGAGTTCAGGAGGGAAGGGATGGTAGGGGAAAAACAAAGGAGGGGATAACAATGTTCCATAGGAAATGTACTCATTATCTTACTCATGTAATCTTAACCTCTCTGTACAGTATCTTTACAATAAAAAATATTAAACAATTAAGTGCCTAATACCAAAGAAAAGACAGCAATCTCTTTGTTTGAATTCTCATGCTTCATCATTATCTTGTAGCTTATTCTGCATAATAACCATAGTTTCTTTTTACTCATCTTTATTGTTGAGTAGTATTCAACTGTATGACTATATTGGGGTTTGTTTATCCATTCATCTGCTGAAGGACATCTAAGTAATTTTCAATTCCTTTTTGCACTTGCGGCTGTACACATCCATGTATAATTATTTGCAAAGATTTATGATTTTATTTCTTTTTAAAAATGAAACAATTTATTAATTTTCATTATTTTATTTCATTTTTGTTTTTATTTATTTTTATTTTGTTGTTGGTCATGGGGCCTGAACTCTGGGCCTGGGCACTGTCTCTCAGCTCTTTAGCTCAAGGCTAGCACTCTACCACTTGAGCCACAGCCCCACTTCTGGCTTTTTCTGCTTATGTGGTGCTGAGGAATTGAACCCAGGGCCTCATGCATGCAAGGCAAGCATTCTACCACTGAGCCACCTTCCCAGCCCCTTATGTTTTTTATTTTTATGCCAGTCCTAGGGCTTGAACTGGGCCTGGATTCTGTCTCTAACCTTCTTTGTTCAAGTCTTGTGCTCTATCACTTGAGCCAAAGCATTGCTTTGCCTTTTTCTGTATAGTTTATCGGAACTAAGAGTCTCATGGACTTTCATGTCTGGACTGGCTTTGAACTGAAATCCTCAGATCTCAGCTTCTTGAGTAGCTAGGATTGCAGGCATGAGTCACTGGTGCCCAGCATCACTTCTTGGATTTTTGTTTTAGTTTTGGTAGTTAGTCGTGGATAAGTCTCATGGACTTTCCTGCCTAGGCTGGCTTTGAACTGTATTCCTCAAATCTCAACTTCCTGAATAGGATTGCAGATGTGAGCCATCAGTTTCTGACCAGCCTTTGTATTTTTTTTGGGGGGGTCTGGTCATGGGGCCTGAACTCTGGGCCTGGGCGTTATCCCTCAGCTCTTCAGCTCAAGGTTATAGCACTCTACCACTTGAGCCACAGTGCCACTTCTGGCTTTTTTTTCTGCTTATGTGGTGCTGAGGAATCGAACCCAGGGCCTCAGGCATGCAAGGCAAATGCTCTACCACTGAGCCACCTTCCCAGCCCAAGCCTTTGTATTTTTCTTTTCTTTTCTTTTTTCTTTTTTTTTTGGGTCTGGTCGTGGGGCCTGAACTCTGGGCCTGAACTCTGGGCCTGGGCGCTGTCCCTTAGCTCTTCAGCTCAAGGCTAGCGCTCTACCACTTGAGCCACAGCACCACCTCCGGCTTTTTTCATTTTGCTTATGTGATGCTGAGGAATCGAACCCAGGGCCTCAGGTATGCAAGGCAAGCGCTCTACCACTGAGCCACCTTCCCAGCCAAGCCTTTGTATTTTTGACATTAGTTATCCACATTTTTTTTTTCTTGTTGGTCATGGGGCTTGAACTCAGAGCCTGGCAATGTCCCTGAGTTTTTTTTTTTTTTGCTCAAGGGTAGCACTTTATCACTTGGAGCCACAGTGCCACTTCCAGTTTTCTGGTGGTTAATTGGAAATGAGTCTCATGGTCTTTCCTGCCTGGGCTGGCTTCAAACTGTGATCCTTAGATCTCAACCTCCGGAGTAGCTAGGATCACAGACATGAGCTACCAGCAGTTGTCCACATTTGTATGGGTCTGCTTTCATTAGATTTTTGGTATTTACATTAATATCATACTGTGCTGATTCCTATAGGTTTAGAATATCTTAAATCATAGTGTGTCAGTTTGCTCTTCCTTTCCAAAGTTGTTTGGTCTCTTCTTGGTCCTTTGCATATGAATTTTGGAGTCAGTTTGATATATATATACACACACACACACACACACACACATTATATATATATATATATGTATATACCAAAAAAAGCCTGCTGGAATTTTGATTGACATTTTATTGAGTCTGTTGACTGACATTTTATTGAGTCTGTTGACCAGCTCATGGAGGATTGCATGTTAACTTTTCTGCCTTGTTAACATACAAACTGGGACACATTTGGGAACCGAAGGGGAATGGGGATTCTAGGAGCATATTGGGATGTGTGGCCATCTACCTTACGCCCTCATGTCACTTCATGTGATGACATCTCCCTGGTGGCATGGTTCCCAGACCTCTCATCTACCTCTTTCAACTTCAAAATTTATTATGCTTCCAGTGGTATTAAGTACATTCCTGGCACAAATGTATTCCTGGAATCACAATCCTACATTGGCCCATTTTCGTGAGTGACAGGAGTGACAATAGATTAGTTTGATAAATCAGTCCTCAGTAAGAGTTATGGAGCAGATGTGGTATTGTATTATTGTCCTCATTCTCTTCCCTCATGAATGCCTCCAACACATATGTGTCGAATACTCAACATGGACATGTTGCTTGGCAGTGTGTTCTTTACCTCTCAATGACTGATTCTGAAGGTCAATTAGAAGGATGGTGATTAAACTTCATCTTTATCAGTTTTCTTCTGAAGTTTAGTAAGGAGTTATTTTAGCAAGACATGAAAAAGTAGGGAGAAGTACAAGAAGGAGAAGCATGTCCTGCTATACATGCAGGATATGAAAATGAAGAAGACTCAATGGTGTTTTTTTAATCTGGATTCGTTATAGTTCCTGATTTGGGAGACTATACTATGATCATGTAACTTGGCAACCCATAATCATTTTGTTAAGTTTTCAAGCAATGAAGTAATGGATTTAGGGTAGGTTTATCACCTAAAAAAATGGAGACTTCCAATTGCCACTGTCCTTTTATTTTCGATGTCTCTACCAATTCAGAGTCTACAGTTTCTTAACATCGAAAAGGAGAAGACAGACTTGCCATTGATTGAAATTGTCTTGTAAGACATCCATCTCTCTTAGTTAACAAATATAAAATCCATAGTATTATTTCTGTGCATTGCTAAGTCATGTATACATTCCCCTTCTTTGGTCTATACTAGAGCCTGGATTTTTCCTGTGGACAGCCAGGAACTTACTTTCCTGGAAGAGAGAAAAGGATACGAACCTTTGACTTCCTCTACTCCTGGGTGGATCTAAAGCAAAGCTCATTTAAAGTTGGTGAAAGAAAAGTCAAAACACACTATAGCAAAAAAATATTGGGATTAATTTTTGATAACACGTTCAACAACCTTGTAGGATGCTTGGGGACATGATTTCCATTGCTTCTTGACATGCATTTCAGGGTCAGGACTTGGGTGGAGTAAGGAAGGAGGTGACAACTTTGAAGCCTTTTGCCATTATTGTAATCAGGAAATGAAATATTAAGGATGTTATAAACAATTTCCCTTTCTTCTTTTTTTTTATTTAGAGAATACTTTATTAGTTTCTGTAATCAAACCCACGTAGATAAGACCTTACTTCCCTTTCTTCTTAGTCCTGGGTCATCATATTCTCCTCTCTCTGTCTCTGTCTCTATCTCTGTCTCTATCTCTGTCTCTGTCTCTGTCTCTGTCTCTGTCTCTGTCTCTGTCTCTCTGTCTCTGTCTCTCTCTCTCTCTCTCTCTGCTCTCTCTCCTATGTCATACCAGGATCCGAATTCATTCAGGTGGTCAAGCTGATTAACTAAGTGTGTTAGGTTACAGAGTACAGCAAATCAAGGTCACAGGTTCAGTTTCCATAGAGCCAGTTAACTCAGTACACAGAGCAATCTGTCTAGCCAAGCCTTCGGATTACCTCACTGACCCTCAGCTGCTGTCTTGAAAATATGTGCTGTGCAGGTCCTGGAACATGGATGGCTAAATACCAGGCCCATCCCCAATCCTGCACAATTCCCCTCGGAGGAGGACTTCAGATGTTAGAAACCGCTCATTAGATTCTGGAACTGTTCATTAATCTGGCAGCACTTCACTTCGAGGCCTGGTGTTTATCTTGAAGTAATTTATGAGTGACTGAGGATTTTGCATTGTTGTAAAAATTGGTTGTTGATAGTGTACCAGCCTACTTGATAAATGATTCCTTGCTTCAGTCTGCTGGAATGCGGAGTCAAATCAATGAGACTTGAGGAGGGAGGGAGGTTGTAGGCCAGCAAGTGGGGAACTTCAGAAGTAAAGTATTCATTTAGAAACTTCCATCGAGTGTCTTCCCTGGGTCAAGCATATTTTAGAGGCTGGGGATTTCAATTTTATTTCCATGAATGTTTCAAGACTTATTATATATGGGGCATTGCGTTGCATCTTAAAGGCTCAGTGGCAAATGAGTCCCAGTCTATGTTCTTAGGAGATCTGGATTCAGGGCAGGAGATCAGGGGATATTATTATTATTATTATCATTATTATTGCCATAGACCTCGTCAGCAATCTGATGAAGCCTGTGGGAACCTTGTTAGACTCATGATTATCAAGACTAATATGAAACTGCAAGGGAGCCAGTTATAATACAATGCAGTTGTCAAAAGAATTAAACAAATAATCAGTGCTAAGTGCTAAGTATTGAACATGTAAACCCTGATCCAGGCTTGTTCACAGCTTCTTCTCAGGGAAACGGTGCTTTCAACTATGCTTTCTAGCACTGGGGTGATCCTAGCCATGTGCCTTTGCTTTCCCAAATACAGCTAAACAAAAAGTAGTGAAGCCCTGAATCCTGAGGCGGCCCTTCCACTGTTAAGCAACTGAGTGGTCTGGCCAAATCGAAAAGAGCTGGAGGTAGCAGGGGATTGAAGAGGTAGAAAGACAAAAGGGGACATGAGGAAATGAGGGGTGGGAGGAGGCCACTTTATATCAGATGGACAAGGAGGATCCATTGTAAGGTGGTAATATTTCAATGTAGATTCTACAGAAAGAAGGTAGTCATGGGCAAAACAAGGAAGTACAGTCCAGGCAGAGGGCATGTGAGTGCACCTGGGAGACATGGGACCCGTGGGTCACATTCTAAAGAGCTGAGGCTTGTCATCTGAAGGCAATGGAGAGCTTCTGAAATGCTCAAAGCTGGGGAGTGACATAACCAGATTTGCATTTTAGAAATGTCAGCTCTGATAGCATGGTGGAGAATTGTTTGGGACAGGGCAATCAGCTCAGGAAGCAAGGAACTGTGAAAAGAGCCCAGAGCAAGAAACACAAGGCTGTTCTGAATTTAGGTCGGTACCAGGCTAGGTAGGTTTCAGGCTAGGAAGAGACGGAGAGATTCCAGAGTGACTAAGAAAGTACAGTGGACAATGTCAGGTCATGGCTGGGTGAAAGGTCTAGAAAGATATAGAATAGCTTGTCCAGATGGCTAACTTCAAGATTTAATTTGTGGCATCTGTTGGGGCAAGAGTTTAGCGTTAGTGGTAGAATGCTTGCCTAACATTTGCTCACTGCGGGGGTGGAGGGGAAGAGAGGCGGGGGAGAGAAAGAGACTATAATTGAAACCACTGGCCACCACGCCATGACACAAAAGATTTACAATGGTGCCACTGTAGCACTGTACTCATCCTGGTATCTACTGTCTGCCCTCTAATAGGATTCTGAACTACAGCCATTTTTATTCCTTTTTAAACATTTTGCTAATTGTTATTAAGGAGTTGTACAAAGGGGTTACGATTCTGTAAGCCCAGTGATGAGTACAATGCTTATTGGACAATATCACCCTTCCTTCACCTTCTCATTCCCCCACCCCCTCACTGTCCCCTCCCTGCCCACAAGTTGCATAGTTCATTTTTTTACACAGTGTACGTTGAACACCATACTGCATTTGTTAACCTTTCCTCCCTCCCTTCATTCCCATCCCTCCCTTTTGTCTCTCTTAAAAATCCCCAAACCCCCAAAATACAACAACAACAACAACAACAGCAATAACAGAACATGTTTTCATTTCCTGGGATTCAGTTTAATAAATAGTACTTTAGGTGTTCAGAGGAGTTAGGTTTCTGTTTTTTTTTTTTTTCTGTAAGTACATCCTCCTTTAGTTAATGTGTGAATGCATAGAGCCTTATATAAGTTATTGTGTCCAGTTGTACTTTAGATGTAACTTCTATGTGTGAGGGAAAACGTGCTGTTGGTCCCTCTGAGCTTGGTTTATCTCACTTAATGGTCTATTTCCCTGAAAATGACATAATCTTATTCTTTCTAGTGGATCAGTAAAATTCCACTGTGTATACTTATCACATTTTATTGATCCACTTATTTACGGAAGGGCATCTAAGCTGTTTCCATAACTTGGTTATTATGAATAGTGCAACAATGAACACGGATGTACAAGTGTCTTTACCATATCCTGATACGTGATGTTCTGGGTAGAACAAAGACTATGCCTGGTCATAGGGTAGTTCTATGTTTAGTTTTTTTAAAAATTTTATTTTTATTGAAAAGGTGATGAGCAGGGGGTTATAGTTATATAGGTAAGATAATGAGTACATTTGTTTTAATTGTTGTTACCTCATCCCTCATTTTTCTCCCACTTTCCCTCCCCACTGACTTCCCTGCCCCAAGTTGTAAAGTTCATTTCCAACATAGTGTCTTGTGAGTTTCACCGTTGCATTGGTTCACCCTTTGTCCTTTGTCTTTTGTGATTCCCCTTCTCTTCCCTAAATTCATTATGTTTAGTTTTTTTTTTCATTGTGTTTGGTTTTTTGGGGGCAAGTCCAAACTTCCATGTAGAGTGGTTGTACTAGTTTACATCCCCACCAATGGGGTTCCTTTTCCCCACTTTCCTGCCAGCATTTGTTGTTTTTAGAATTCTTGATTTCAGCCAACCTAACTGGGATGAGATGGAACCTCAGTGTTTTGATTTATATTTCTTATGTGGCTAAGAAAGTTGAGCATTTCCTCATGTGCTTATTGGCCATTCTTGCTTCTTCTTTTCAGAAGTCTCTATAGGTCCCTTGTCCATTTACTGATTGGGGGTGGGGGTGGGGGTTAATTTCTTGAGCTCCTTGTATATTTTAAATATTAGGCCTTTATTAAGTGTATTGCAGGTCTTCTCCCAGTCTGTTGACTTTCTCTCTAGTTTAGTAACTGTCCTTTGCTGTGCAGAACTTCTTTTTTAGTTTAATGTAATCCCATTTGTCAAGAGTCTCACCTATTTACTATGCTCCTAGGACTCTTTTAAAAAAGTTCCTACCTAGCCTGTAAGTTATAATGTTTCTCCTATTCCATCTTGCAGTTATTTCAAAGTTTCAGGTCTGAGGTTGAGGTGTGATCCACTTTGGGCTGATATTGTTGTAAGGTAAATCATCCCAGCAGCCACATTTTAAAATATAGAATATTGGAGTCTATATTATACAGTTAACAGGCTGCAGGCCGCCAGTTGTTACAAGGCCTGCAGAACGCAAATATACATAACACAGCTAGGAAACATGCTAAAGAGGAAAGGAATAACAAAAACAATACCAACAAGCCAATTCAGCTCCAATGGAGAGCTGAACTGGGACTCCATGATGACTGGAGACCAGCCAGGAGACAGGAAACAGGACCCGAACACAGAGACACATGTGGTATGGAGTCCTGGCTGCTAGGCTGGTCCTGGCCTTAAAAGGTCAGCGCAGGGGGCAGATCCTCAGGAAATTCCAAGTCCCAGGCACTAGACTGACAGATTCAGTAACCTATCAGCCAAGTGCCTGCCCCTGCCTCCAGGGGTCCCGGCCCGCCCATTACCTGGGAGGCAGGTGATTGGGCAGCATGAAGACAAGATGCCAGACCCTATCCTCCACCATGTGGCCAATATGGCGCCAGCCAGATCTGGCCTCCTTACTTCAATATTGGTGCAAGTTGACAGACAGGGATCCAATTTTAGTTTTCTACATATGGATATCCAGTTTTCCTAACACCATTTATTGAAGAGGCTATCTTTTTTCCAAAGTATATTTTTGGCTCCTTTGTCACATATTAGGTGATTTCTAGGTCTGCTAGTCTGTTCCTTTGATGTTCGGGTTTTCACCATTATTTTATTATCTGTTGGGCAAGGCAGGAAAAAAGAAGCTTTTGAGAACATATTGTTGATGAAGTTTATATCCCCAGAAGACAAATATGTAAATAAATCCAGTCCATCAGTCAGCGGATCAGTTAGGATAAGCTGAATTATGCTGTGTTAACAACTACCAGAATAGCATATAATATAGCAATGATTTATTTTCCAGGTGTGTTACATGTATGTCTAAAGCAGATGGGGTGGGAAGAACCTTTCTCACTGCAGTCAGTGGAGCAAGGACAAAAGAATGTTCATCCTACCTTATGCTTCCCCGAAGACAGGATAAAACACAGCACAACTAAACACAAACAACACAACAAAATACAAAAACGAAAAGAAAGACGTGGCAAATTCTATATGCAGCTCCTAAATCATAAATAGAACTATTGGAGAATTTTGGTGGTTTCTTTTTCCAAGTTTCAGCCTCAAATGGATTTATTTACAAAAGTAAATGTAAATGCATCTAACCATTTTAGAGTTATCCAAAGATGATGATTCAGGTCATTTCTCTTCACATTTCATTGACTAAAACAAATGACAGGATCACACCTATCTTAAAAAAAAAAGTGTAGCTGGGTGCCAGTGGCTCATGCCTGTAATCCTAGCTATTCAGGAAGCTGAGATGTGGTTCAAAGCCAGCTTGGGCAGGAAAGTCCTTGGGACGCATCTCCAAAGAATCACACAAAAAAAGCTGGAAGTGCTGCTGAAGCTTAAGTGGTAGAGTGCTAGCCTTGAGCAAAAGGAGCTTAGGGACAGTGTCCAGGCCCCGAGTTTCAAGGCCCAGGAAGGAGAAAGACTTTTCTTCTTGTAATACACTATTGATAGTATACAATTCTACCTTGTCCTTTAGTGATGCCAGTTTTTCTGGCAGATTAAGGTGGCATCTCCCAGACTTCTCCACTGTAAAATTCTTTTCCCCTTTATAACAAATTAACATAGCAAGTTACTATACTCTGAAACTGAGTAAACCTCCCATTTCTCATCAAACTTTTAATTAACAAATTTCTGAGTGGACTCATGGTTTCTTATTTATTCAGTATGTCACCATACATTATGATCATCATTTTCCTTGCTGCTCAAAAAATGATCCCAGATTTGGCCATTGGGAACCCCTTCAATCTGGCTTTATTTACTATTTGCCATGGCCCCAGAATTCTTTGAGTCTTTTCTTATCTCTGGTTCTGGGTTCATCTTAGGCTTTGTTTATCCAGAAAATCAACCGTTTTTCCAAGTAGCCTGTTGTTGTGTAGTGGAGAATGGAGTTCAGGAATAAAGACAAGATTACTTGGGGTGCCATTTGCTCTCAGAGTATTGTTGCTCCCCGGCTTCTCTGTGGACAGAGCTTGCCATGTACATATACAAGTGTACATATGTAGACATGCATACATATATGCACATTTACATCAGTGTTAGCACATTTTCTGGTGCTGGTGATACCGCACAGACTGGGTAAAGAAAAGCAACTTATTTTAGCTCATGGTTCCGGTTCTTTTTTGGCAGAGTCAGAGGGAGGCACATGGGAAGAGACATAAAACTTGTGCGTATCTTTGTTCTTTCTTCTTCCTCTTCCTTTTCCTCCTCCTCTTCCTTCATGGTACTTGGGTTTGAACTCAGGGCTTCAACTTTGATAATCAGGTGTTCTACCACTAAGAAATGTCTCTGTTCTCTCCAAGTTACTAATATTGAACCACTGGGGATTCAAACAGGATAACTTCACTTAATCCTAATTACACACAGAGCCTCACCTTTAAACACCATAGTTTGATTAAATTTTTCTTTTAAATATCTCAGAATAGGGGTTAGACCCAAACCAGGTTGTTTGTTTTTTCATCTGGCTTGTTTAGTTTTTGTGAAGGTAGTTTGATGGGTGACTAGCTATTTAAGCTGCTGGGGAGATGACCAGCGGGGGGAATCTTATACAGCACTGTTTTCTGTCCTCCTCCACGAGGGGATTAAGTTTCAACACATACATTTTCAATGAACACATGCAAATGGCACTCAAAGAACAGCAATGTGTATACTCGTATCTATATTTGTCTGTTCTGTACATGGAAAGCTGAGTATGTGTCGATGCCTCCAATTTGAATTCAAAACCACAGCATATCTTCTGGTTTTCTCTCTATATTTATAATTCCCCCCCTTCTATTGTAAGTTGGTTTTCATAGCCTAACATATTTATTTCTTTGGTCCTGGACTTTATGAAACTAAGCTACTAGAGTCAACTGCTACCCTCCCCTCTTCCTTCCTGTGTGTGTGTGTGTGTGTTGTATCAAAGCTCCTTATATGTTTTACTTAGATGAAAGGATAAGCCACTGAGATGGTGGCTCCCCTTTTGTGGACAGACTTTGATGCCTGGCTCCTTCATGGGCCTTGTCTGTTTCCCCTGGGGTAGAAGCCCTCTTTGGTTTGTTTAGGTTCTGACTTCCCATTCTAGGTTAATGGGACATGATATCTGCAAAGACCTCAGTGTGGTGATAATTCCTGCCTTACTGGGAATGTATGAGACTGAGAATAAGTTTCAGCCAACTAGGAGTTAGAAACCCTGATTTTTTGAAACCTAAGTTCTTTTTTTCTTAAGTCCCTGGCATCCACATCCATTAATGGAATCCATGGAGGGTTTCTATGGCTTCTCTTTCTCAGTTTCAGTCCCAAATGGATTTATTTTGGAAAGCAAATGTAAGTCCATTTACCCATTTCAGACTTATCTAAAGGTGGGGGAAAAAAACTATTTTTTTCAACAGTTCAGAAAAATTTTCCAATGCTTTTTTGTCTTCAGATTACTCAAAAGCAGCTTTGTTTGGAAATTTCAAACTTGGCATCCTTGGTACTTAGCCCTGAGTGAGGAATGTGTGCTTTGCCTTGTTTGCAGAAGTTTGGTTTTGAAATAACAAAGTTAGGGATGTTTAAAAATACTGCACTGGACAGACACTGCGAGTTATTTTCCTTTGCCTTTGAAACATGTGCTCTATTGAAAAGCTGGTCATTTTCATGGGTGAGGGAGTTTAAGGGTATACACTTCACTGATGCAAATGTGAGATCATTTTATTAGTGACATGGGAATTTGGTTAAGGCATCTCTTCAACTCAGCAAGTTGGTTTGATCTCTGAATAACTAAGGCTTCTTCGGCACAGTTCCTGTGTACCTATCAGGTGCTCAATAATTGTTGAGCTGATAGGAATTGAATATACTTATCCTCATTTGGCTACACATTTCCTGTCCAGTTCCAAGGTTCTAGCTGTTCTCTAGGAGAGAAGTTGGACAGTGATGGACCAGGTGCTAAACTAGCTTGCCACTCATCCTTTTAAAAAACAATGGTCTGCAGATTGAGAATGGATTTTTACAATTTTTATTGTTTGATAAAAGTAAAAAAGAAGACCAAAATCTCATGAAATATGAAAATTATAAAATTCAGTATGAACTCCAAAAATACAGTTTTATCAGAATATAACCCTGCTCATTTATCTCTTTATGTCTGGGCTTCACATTATAATAGCAGAGCACATAGTTGTGATGCGGTATGACCTACCATAACCAAAATATTTATTAACCTGCTATTCACAGAAGAAATTTGCTTGCTTTCAATCTTGGAAGAAGAACATATTTTGTTCATTTTAAAGGTTACTCGCTATGAGAGGTAACATTTGAAAATTTAGGTCTTATGATACATGAGTGCAAGACTTGCAACAAAAACGGGGTAACAAGTTCGATAAGAGATGTACTTATTACCTTACTTATGAAACTGTAACCCCTCTGTATATCACCTTGACAATAATAAAACATTTGTTGAGGGGCTGGGGCTTTAGCTCAGCGGAAGGGCACCCGTCTTGCACGTGCAAGGCCCTGGGTTCGGTCCTCAGCCCTGGAGAAAAAAAAAGTTACAAAAAAATTTGTTGAATTAATGAATGATTTTACTTAACCTTCATTCAGTAACCATATGAACTAGGCTTTATGTTGATCATTGTGGAGAAGAGTAGAACTGAGATATAATTGCATTTATATCTAGGAGGTATAAGCAGAGACCAAGAGGCATTTAAAGAAAGACACAAAGAAATTTGCGGAAAGAAAAAATAGTTACTAATCCATTGTCGAAATGAAACACAAAAGTCTGCTATTAAGGCATTCAAGCTACCAGTTAAGTCTACCATTTAGGGAGGCTTCTACACCATTTTTGCTTTGTCCTAATACTAGAACAATGCTTGGCATAGAGTTGTTCTTCAAAATGATTTGTTGAGCATGAATGAATTCACTGACCTAGTTCCCCTGAAACATCTTTGTGTGTGCTGCTCCTTCTGTCTGGAATGCTTCCCCTCCAGGCCTATGCTTGGCTTTTTTTTTTTTTTCCTTTTTCTTTTCATCTCCAGTGTTGAGGATTAAACCCAGGGCCTCATTCATTCTAGGCAAGCACTCTGCCACCATGCTCTTCCTCTCCGCTTCCTCTTTATCAGTCAATTCAAGTAACTTCTCCAAGCCAAACAGCCTGTCTTTATCTCTCCACCCTACCTCTGTGTTCTCTAGAACAGGGGTGGGCAATCTCTCTGTGCATTTAGGTACTAAGTATGGCTTTGTACTTCCTTTGTTCTGTGCCACAACTCCCTCCCAACTGTCATTGTACAATGATAGAAATGTTGTAGTACAAAATGTGCAAATGAATACATGTGGCTGAGTTCCAGTAACACTTTACGTAAGCGAGCACTAGAATTTGAGTTCCACATAGTTTACATGTGATAGAGTCTACTTTTGATTTTAAAAACCATTGAAAGTATTTGTTCCAAAGCAGGCAAAAGTTATAGTTTAGCTCCTACTCTCCTACATGACCATTTAAAAATTGTTTATGATGCTGAAAATGACTTTCTACTTATTTAGTTTTTTTACATATATTTTTTGTTGTAAAAATAGCGTACAGAGGGGTTACAGTTACATGAGCAAGGTAATGAGTACATTTCCTATGGAGCGTTGTTACCGCCTCCTTTGTTTTTCCCTCCCTATCTTCCCAACTCCCCCCTCCCCATCCGAAGTTGTAAAGTTCATTTTCAACATACTGTCTTGTACATCTCATTGTTACAATGGGTCATCCTGTATCCTTATTTCCCTTTGTATTTCCCTTCCCCTCCCCGAATTATGTATATACAAGAAGCAGGGCACTGGAATCAAATACAGTGAAAACAGGGGTTATACCAGGGGGAAGAACATACAAAAGAAACAAAAAAAATCACATGGGACATTATAAACACATTAAAAACAACAACAAGAAGGATAAAACCACTTGTGTCTCTATCTTGGGGTTCACTTAGCATCATCTTACATGGTCAGATGTACATAGCTTTTGACCTTTTCTGCTTGTCGTAGACATACACTAGTTATTGCAAATAAGGGAAACCATGGGACCTGTGTCCCATGGTTTGAAAAAATTATATTAAGTGAAGTAAGGCAGGCCCAAAGAAACATACTTATTTGCTTTTATGCTTTTTCCCCCTTCTCTCAGCATGAAGGCACTTGGAGAGCAGGAAGTCTGTCCATCTGTGTTTGCTCTATTCCAGCCTCAGTGCCAAGACCACTACCAGGCTGCCCCATGCTCAGGGGGGAGCCGCTGTCACCAGAAACTCCCTGCGCCCCACAGTTTTCTCTTATCAGGGCTTCTTCACCTTCCTCTTCTGTGTTGATAGCTTCCGTCTTGGAATTCAAGGTCCATCTTAGCAGATGGAGCCAGTACATTTGGGATGTGGCTGGAACATTAATCTCAGCTTTCAGCAAGAACATTTATCTTGATTATAGCCAAATCCATAGCACTTAACTGTTTTCGGTGACATCCTGTTCACCTTGGTGATGAAGGAGAAGTCCCACTCCATCAGTACAATGAGACCTCTTACCCATGACTCTGGACCCTGGGCAGGTCACACTGAGTGGTTTATCAGTCCTAGCTATTCACTCTGGAAGTGGATGGACGAGTAACAACAAACCTGCAGAGGCTGTGAGAGGCAGACTTTGTAGTAACAAGAGGAAAGATAATTCATGAAGCTCCTACATGAGGATGTGATTGGCTTGTTTGAATAATTTACTAGCTGGCAGGGTATAAAACCCTTTGGGTTGAGTCTAGGTGAAGTACAGGTGTCTGACTAGCAGGGAAATCAGAGACTAGAAATCCTTTTCTGCTGAATGGGAGGGGAAATTTTTTGCTAAGAGCAAGAAAACTCATGACTAAGCCTCGTTGAACCTATGAAGTGTGACTTCTGATAATTTAGACTTTAAAGTAAACAAGTACAAAGTTTAGAGTGATGAGTATTTACTGAATGGGTGGTTTTACCTAATCTTCAGTTTATGTCTGTTACGTACATCTCATGGTTGGATACTATACAATTATGGCAGAATGACAGGTGCTCTGTTGATGGGAGGACCCAGAACTAGTCAGAGCACTGGCAATGGGATGGCATATGGTTACCATAGAAACACCAAAAAAGAGAGTTCCATCAATTAGTGAGATAGCCCCTTGTTCTCATCCAATGATCCATTCATTCACTCATCTGTCTGTCCTGCACTGATGATGATCTATCATGTGCTGGGCTAAAGAACCGAGCTTTATTTGTTGTTTTACATATAATCCAAGAGGCAGACTACAGTCATGAAATAACAGGTCAGAGTAGGTCAGAGTGGAATTAGCATATGTGTGAGAACATACTATGTGGCCTTAACCGTGGGCAGGATGTGGAGGTCGTATGCGTTGAGCTAGGGATACCTAGGAGGGGTGTTTAGAGTTCAGGGGACTGGTAGACATGGATTGGCACATGGGGAGGGGAGGCAATTCATGCTCCAGTAGATTTCCTTGTTAAATAGATTTCTCAGAGGGATCAGTCATCTCTAGTCTAACTGCTTTGCTCTGTTGGATTAGCACAGCTGTAGACCACACTGCGATTCTATTTATGAGTACTATAGGGCTATCTTTCCAGCTGTATTTTAGGTAGAAACCTTTCAAACATAGGCAGAGCCTGGACAGAGCCATAAAATGTGGGCAGGAATAGACACTACAACTTCCGGGCTCTGAGTTTTGTCATGGTTAATCTTCATTTTTTTCCCTGCGCAATGGAATGTGTGTGTGTATGTGTGTGTGTGTGTGTGTGTGTGTGTGTGTGAGAGAGAGAGAGAGAGAGAGAGAGAGAGAGAGAGAGAGAGAGAGAGAGAGAGAGAGAGAGAGAGAGAGAGAGAGAGAGAGAGAGAGAGAATTTTTTGAGCATGTGCAAATTGAAGAGGATAGGACCAAGGCCAAAGGAGAGCAGAGCAACAACAACAACAAACCAAAAAACACTCCATCCTTAAAGAATTGGCCATCCAGTAACAAAGATAGCAAATAAAATTCAGTGCAATGAAATATAAGATATTGACTTCAAATCAGAGAAGGTTTGAATTTTGACATAGCCACCTATGAGCTATTAGGCTTTGGAACAAACAGCTTGGCTTTATCTGTTTGTTCTGGTAATATGAGGGCTAAAAGTATAAATCAGAACTGGGTATGGTAGAGTACCTGGCAGGCAGCTATAGAAAGGTCAGAGTTCAAGATCAGCCTGAGCAAAGTGTGAGACCCTAAATAAACAGCAAACTAACCCTGGGCAGGGGCTCAAATGCTGTAGCATTTGCCTAGTAAGTATGAAGTCTTGTGTTCAAACCCCAGTAATGCCAAAAAAAAAAATAAAAAATGAGCAAAGTTAGCATAGAGTCTGCATATAGTAGACCTTAAGTAGTATCTATTAGCCTGATGATGATGATGATGATGATGATGATGATGATGATGATGATGATGATGATGACGGAAGAAGCACATTCTCTGTGCAATTAGGACACAAGGGCTGGACATCTAATGGGGAGGATTGATGGAAAGTTTTCTATAAGTGCTGACATTTCAATCTGGAAATAAGATTGATGATGATAGCTAACATGTACAAAGTTCATACTGTTCTGAGAATATAACATGGATGGTGTCTTTTAATTCTCGGAACAACCCTCTGAAGTTTGTGCTAATATTATTTCAATTGTTATGGATGAAGGACAAATGGGAGTTCACAGGCAGAGAAGGGGACTTTGGGGAAGGCGTTTTTGACAGTGGTACAGATGGAAAGGCCCAGGATATGAAAGCACAGCAGATTAATGGAACTGAAAAAGTGTAATATGGCTTGAACAAGAAGGATGTGAGACAAAGTTGGAGAAACAGGCAGGTCAGACCATGGCTGTCATGTGGAAGATTTATTGGACTCCCAACTGAATACGGTCCAGCACTGTCTCCCACAGTGCTCCAGCCATCCATTTCCCATTGTACTGATGAGAAGCAGATGTCAGGGGACACTTCTGCATTGAAATACGTGCTCTTCATTTATAGAAGCACGTCACAAGGTTCTTGGGGGAATTCATTGAAGAAACCATTCCAGAACAGACTGGACCAAGAGATAGATGCCTGGCTGCTAGTGTGTCTCTTTATGTTATTCAGTTCAAGTGATTTTAAATCCCAAAGTAAAACGTACATATAAACGAACTCAAGTCCAGGCACAGAAATCAACACGCCAACATGGTTCTGTCTTGACTCTGTGACTTCCTCTGAACATTTTTTCTGAGATTTTCTCCTATTTTTCCTAAATGTCCCATGACCCAAAGCAATGAAATATTGACCTAACTTCCCTCCAACCCTCCTAAGAGATGTATACAAAACAAGCACAAAAAGGCATTATTACTGTAGATGTACAAGGAAATATGGGAAAGAAAAACAGATGAAAGCTCTGACCTGGTACAGAAATGAAATGTCGAAGCACGGATAATTTAGGGCTGGTGCTGTTAAAGCACTAGAACCTTTCGATTCCTAGAAACCCTAAAGCCATCAGGATCAGGTAAGGAATACAATTGAAGACAGATTGCTGGAGTGGCTGGTTCCATATTGCAGCGCATGCTCTCCTGCTTGTGAGCCAATAATGACAAGAAGCTCATTACTCTCTCCTCTTCCCCTGTCCAAAGCACCGCTGGACACTTTCATCAAGAGCATCTGTTATTCCAAGGACTTGGTACTGTGGATTGAAACACCATTAACTTTTTATTGCCCCTTCCTCTCCCTGTTTATAATATATCTGGAAGCAATACATGGAGTCAGAGAAGGGTCCCTAACATTTGAGACCAGGACACTGAAAATAGCCCTGGCTTTGGGGAAAACGATAGAATTAATGATCAAGTGGAGGAAAGGAAGAATATGCCTTCCTGTAATATGTTTTTTCTTTTTGGTAAATATTCTTTGTCTTTTTGGTTGTTGTTTTTATTATTTTGAGTTTGGTCTGAATTGTAGTTCTTGGGTAAGAAAGTTGATGAATATCCTGTGGTTGAATTCAGTGTGTGTGTGTGTGTGTGTGTGTGTGTGTGTGTGTGTGTGTGTGTGTGTGTGTGTGTGTGTGTGTGTGTGTGTGTGTGTGTGTGTGTGTGTGTGTGTGTGTGTGTGTGTGTGTGTGTGTGTGTGTGTGTGTGTGTGTGTGTGTGTGTGTGTGTGTGTGTGCTTAAAGGGTTATATTCCATGTGCTTCTTCTCCCTAGTCTTTTCCTCTATGCTTTCTAGTTTAACGATTGACATCCCAGGGGCCCAAGTTAGACACTTTGGCCATGCCCTTTCCCAATGTTATTGGTTATAAACTTTAGTGTTTCTATGTTCTGAACAATGTTCCATCTCTTGCCCTCACCTGATTTCTACTGCCTTTGCCTCCTGCCAGCTCTGACCTGTGCCAGTCATATGGCTTCTGAGTTAATTTCATTTTCTCTCTCCTACCTTCTATTCCACAAAACTGAAAATCATTTGATGACATCTCATTCATTTGAGAGTACAGTGACATATACTTGGGATGAAATATACTTGCTATTTGGCTTTAGGCTAACTTTGCATGTCACCTACTGCTCCTGTGAACCACCTCCCCCTTCCTCTCAGCCTGGCTGCCCTTTTGGTGCAACATTCTTGTCATGATTCCCAGGAGGAGGAACCTGCCTTTGTGCAAACGGTGCCCTCTGTGCAGAATGCCTGGCCACATCTTTGTACCTTCAGGATGGGACACAAGATCCATTTCCTTTTGAAGGCAAACCCTTCTATGAAGAGAAAATGATACAATTATTGAAGCATTTCTAATTGTCTGTGGCTCCTATATTTAGTGAACTTCCTGACACATTGTAGGTGTTCAATAAATGTTATGCGATATTTTTTTTCAGAGGCATACCTTTAAGTATGGTTCTACATGCTTTGTTGGTATATTCATCATAAATTGGGATACTTTTATTTATTTTTTAATTTTTTATTTTATTTGTGAACATACTGTACAGAGGGGTTACAATTACATGGGCAGGATAATGCGTACATTTCTTACCAAGCATTGCAGCCTCCTCCTTTTGTTTACCCTTCACATCCCTTCCCAGCCTCCCCCCTGCCCCCCAATCCCAATCCTTCTCCTTCCCCCTTCCCCCCCTTGCCCCCATCCGACATTGAAATTGGGATACTTTTAAGGGAGGAAGGATAATTTGTTTTCTTTTTTTTTTTTTTTTGTCGGCCGTGGGGCTTGAACTTTGGGCCTGGGCGCTGTCCCTCAGCTCTTCAGCTCAAGGCGAGCGCTCTACCACTTGAGCTACAGCGCCACTTCCGGTTTTCTGGTGGTTTATTGGAGATAGGAGTCTCACGGTCTCTCCTGCCCTGGCTGGCTTTGAACCGCGATCCTCAGATCTCAGCCTCCTGAGTAGCTAGGATTACAGGTGTGAGCCACCAGCGCCCGGCGCGATAATTTGTTTTCTTATAGACTTTTTTTTTGTTATCAACAGTCCCACTCACATTTATTTGTCCATTGTGAGGCTTGATCTCAGAGCCTGGGTGCTGTCTCTGAGCCTGTCTATGCTTAAGGCTAGTGCTGTACCACTTGAGCCACAGAGCCACTTCTGGTTTTTGGGTGGTTAGTTGGAGATAAGGGTCTAACAGTTACTTTCCTGCCCAGGCTGGCTTCGAATGCGATCCTCAGATCTCAGCTTTCTGAGTAGCTAGGATTATAGGTGTGAGCCACTGGCACCTGGCTTGAATTCATATTTTTTATAACTAAATAAAATGCTAGGTGTTGGCATCATGAGGAGTAAAGTATTAATGCTCTTTAATGGATAATAATGCAAGAGCTCAGGGCGATTATATGTTGGCAGAAATCACACAGCACACTTAACATCAGCCAAGAATAAGAGCCAGAGTTGGGAGACCCGACTCGCAGAGATGCCCATGGACAGTGGGGAAGATGGTAATAAATTAGCTTCCTTGACTGACTCGGAGGTAAAACAATTATCCCTGCTCACAAGCAGTAGGTGATTTGATGTTGTTATGCTGCTGGAGAAGATGGGCCAAACTAAACAAGTTCTTGATGTGGCAGTCAGAGGAGTGCATGCCAGGGGTGGGGTAGGTCTCAAACTTTCAATTAAAGATAAGACTGGCTAAAATCCAGAGCTTCATTCAGAGAGGAACCAGGAGAGTTCAAGGAGTTTCTTCCTCAAAGAAGTAGGAGGCAGAAGAAAAGCTTGCATGTTTACTTATGGGACAGAATTCACAGGATCAGGGGATAGTAGTGCTAGAAAAAGCATTGTTTAAACTACTGTGCTTGTTACTGTTTTTCCTTCACCTGTCTTCTGAGTGGTCTGAACTGTTCTGTGGTGCCCACAGCATGTCAAAAATACACACTCCAGCCAGGCACCAGTGGCTCACGCCTGGAGTCCTAGCTACACAGGAAGCTGAGATCTGAGGATCATGGTTTGAAGCCAGCTTGGGCAGAAAAGTCCCAGTGAGATTTTTTTTTGGGGGGGTCTGGTCGTGGGGCCTGAACTCTGGTCCTGGCACTGTCCCTCAGCTCTTCAGCTCAGGCCAGCGCTCTACCACTTGAGCCACAGCGCCACTTCCGGCTTTTTTCTTTTTTCTTATGTGGTGCTGAGGATTCGAACCCAGGGCCTCATGCATGCAAGGCAAGCGCTCTACTACTGAGCCACCTTACCAGTCCCCCAGTGAGATTTTTATCTCCAATTAATCACTCAAAAAAACCATGACACTGTGGCTCAAGTGGTAGAGCACTAGTCTTGAACACAGAGCGATTCAGGGACAGAGTCAAGGCCCTAAGTTCAAACCCCACAGCAGACAAAACCCGTCCCCCTCAAATCCCCACAAAACAACCCCCCCATACCACATCCCACATGTTTGTGTCAATACACACAAATCACAGACAGGGCACATATACATATGCACACATAGGCACATGTATATATACTTATACACACGTCAATATATTCATATATAGACATGCATATGCATATATATGCATACATGCAAATAGAACTCTTGATGAAAGAGAAACTTTGCTTCCATTGAAAAAATCTCAGAGAATACTTCCATAACTCCAGAACTACTGGAACAATGAATTAGGCAGGAATGAAAAATGTACATAAACTTTTATTCGGCTGCTTGTGTGTTAACTCAAAAAGCTCAAGATAGTCAATATCATCACATGTTTCTTGGTACATACTTTTTATATCTTAAAAAATCTATCTATCTATCTATCTATCTGTCTATCTATCTATCTATCTATCTATCTATCTATCTATCTATCTATCTATCTAGTCCACATTTTCTTGATCCATTGGAATTCTATGCTTCCATCAGAAAGAATGACACCACCCCATTTGTTAGAAAATGGAAACACTTGGAAAAAATTATCTTAATTGAAGTATGTCAGACCCAAAGAAACATAGGTCCCTTGGCTTCCCTTATTTGCAATAACTAGTATACGTCTAGGATAATCTTGCCAGACAAGCAGAAAAGGTCAAAAGCTATGTGCATATGACCATATAAGATGATGCTAAGCAAAATGAACCCCAAGATAAGGATACATGAGGTTTTATCTTTGTCGCTATTGGTTTTAATGTACTATATGATTTTTAAAATTTCTTTTGTATGTTCTTTCCCCATGGTATAACCCCTGTTGTCACTGTATTTGATTCTGGTACCCTGCATCTTGTATATACATTTTTCTAATTTAGGGAGGGAAAGGGAAATAACAAAATGCTGAAACAAGGATACAGGTTGACCCATTGTAACAATGAAACTTACAAGACACTGTGTTAAAAAGGAACTTTACAACTTTGGGGTGGAGGAAGGAGTTGGGGAAGTGGGAAGGGAAGGGATGATGGGGGAAAACAAAGGAGGGGGTAACAATGCTCTAGGTAATGTACTCATTACCCTACTCATGTAACTGTAATAAAAAATATTAAAGAATTCTCTAGTATTGCAAGTTCTCTGTAGACAGGGATGGTTTAATTTAATTTTTCTTATATCACTGTTGTACATAACAAGGAAGCCAGTGCTCCAAGGGCTTGCTGAGCAGGGAGTTCTGCATCATGGAGGCCTTAAGATGTTTGCAGAGACTGGAATTGGTGGTGAGAGAATGACTTAGGGGCGGTGGAAGGTGGTGGTAGAGAGAAGGGTCAGATGTTGCATGTGACACTACACTTAGTGTCGCTTACATGGTTTTTCGTGTCCTATCTCCCTAAATCTATTCTCATTTTAAGTCCTCCTTGCCTCCCATTTTTATCTCTATGATGAAACTAGCTTCCACAGACTTAACGATAAATAAATACAGAGAAAGGTAATGAGCAGACTTGGGTGGAGAGACATACAATTGGTCATGTTTGCCTTTCTCTTCCCCTTGCTTTTGTGACTCATTTTCTAGCCGAGCCTCTTAACAACTAATTTTCCCTCGATACTTCCAGTTGTAAGTGTGAGGGGACACTGAGATAGGATTAGACGCAATTCACAGCACTTCTCACTTTTAGACAATTTTGAGTCTAGGATTATGTAAAAGTGGGTTTTGGATGGAGTCGCTCAAGTTCAGGTTCATGAGGAGAACAAGAAGTCACCTGGAACTCTGCTCCCCTCCCCCACCATGCCGTTTGACCTGACATGCTTAATCTTACCTGAAGTGGACTCAAGCTACCTTATCCCTTTTCTTGTCTCTCCTGGTCAACTTGCTAATCTGGCATTGATCTAAGGCAATACATTTGGAGTTTTCGTAGAATGATGTCAGAATGGTCTTCTGGGAAAGTAGCTCTTTGTTTGGCTTCCTTAGTTTGTGTATTGAATTTTATTAGTCATGACCAGTGATGAAAGTTGCTTCCATACCCTTTGCCTTTCTTTTCTAATAGGAAGTTAGACTTTCTGGTATATAATAGCTACTCTGTGAGTTTATATTATGGAATAAATATGCAAAAGTAGTTTCAAAGGCAGCAAAGAAAAACAATATCTACGGAACCTTTAGGCATTCCGTTGGGATTTTCACACATATTTCAGCTAATCCTCACTATAGCTATTTGACAATTTTTTTTTACTGTGCTGAGGAAGACAACAAGAAGAGAAGTTTGGTATGTTAGCTGAGAATTCTTCCATAGCACAGGGTAGAGTTAGGTTTGAGCCAAGCTTTATGTTCTAGAGTGATTTCAAAATACAAGATTTTCCAAGTATAAAGCAATATCTAACCAAACTGATTAGATTATGTTTACATGGTTTTTGTACTAATGGTTAATGAACATTCCAACTTGTATCTCTAATGAGTACCTGAAAAACTGTGTAAAACAAACTTTTCCTAAACAGAGCTTCCCTATGACCTAAGAATTTCACTCCTGAATATTGATCCAATAGACCACAAACAAGGCCTATGAAAGCTACTAGCACAACCATGTTCATTGCAGCATTGTTTCCCGTAGTTAAGATATAGAATCCACCCAGATGTCCCTCAATGGATGAATGGATCAAGAAAATGTCTTATGTATACACAACAGAATTCTATGCTTCCATCAGATAGAATAATATTGCCCCATTCATAAGGAAATGGAAAGAAAGACTTGCAAAAAAATTACATTAAGTGAAGTAAGCCAGACCCAAAGAAACATAGGTTGCAGGTTTTCCCTCTTTGTTGTAAGTAGAATGTGCCCATAAATCTACAAGTAAACACACTGTATGGTAAAAGACAAAAAAACTACACTTGGGCATGATAATTATACAGAACTCTAGACATGTACATAGTAAGATCAAAGGAGATACTCTCAGGAGAAGATCACAAAGGCTTAATATCTATGTACATATAAACATATAAAATGATATTTATAAAAATTAAAATGAAACAAGCAGAAACGGTCAGATAAGTTGATGTTAGGCAAAAAGAACCCCAAGATAAGGACTCAAATGGTTTTTCTTTCTTGCAATTGTTTCTAACATATTTATAAGATGATTTCTTTGTTGCTTTGTATGTCCCTCCCCCATGGTATAACCCCTGTTTTCACTGTATTTTTTTTTTTTTTTTGGTCAGTCATGGGCCTTGAACTCTGGGCCTGAGCGCTGTCCCTCAGCTCTTCAGCTCAAGGCGAGTGCTCAACCACTTGAGCTACAGCGCCACTTCCGGTTTTCTGGTGGTTTATTGGAGATAAGAGTCTCACGGTCTCTCCTGCCCTGGCTGGCTTTGAACCGCGATCCTCAGATCTCAGCCTCCTGAGTAGCTAGGATTACAGGCGTGAGCCACCAGCGCCCGGCTTCACTGTATTTGATGTTGGTATACTTCGTGGAGGGGAAGGGAAAAAACAAATCATTTAACTAGGGATACAGGTGGACCCATTGCAAAGTGAGATGTATAAGTCGTTATGTCAAAAAATGAACTTTACAACTTTGGCAGGGGGGTAGAGATGGGAAGGGATGGGAAGGGGAAACAAAAGAGGAGGCAACAATGCTTGATAAGAAATGTACTCATTACCTTGCCCATGTAATTGTAATCCCTCTGTATGATATTTTCACAATAAAAAAATTAACTCCAAGAAATGGAAACAAGAGTTTATTTTATTTTATTTTTTTTGTTTTGTTATTTTTTTCTGCATTGCTTCATTTTGTATACTTTGTATGTAAGTTTGTCTGTTTGGGGGGATGGTAAAATGGGAGCACAGAAATGGTGGGACAAACAATAAGCAAATGCAACAGTGACACTCACTAGACACTAGTTGGAAAATGAACTATGCAACTGTAGGGACGTGTCTTGAGGGGAAAAACTGGGAGAAAGTGAGGGCAGGGGTCACACTTCAAACAGAAGTGTACTCATTACCTGCCTTAGGTAACTGTAATTGCTCTGTACATCACCTTTACAACAATTAAAAAAAAGAAAATGTGAAAAAACAAAATAGACCTAACTCTGTTTGTTGTTCTAATTTTTCTACTTTATTCAAAGGTGCTTTCATGGCAATCACCTTAAGGCAGTGTTTGTCTATTTTAGCACTCCTTACCTTTGGAGATACTTCTTGTAATGGGGTGCCTGCACATTGTAGGTTATTGGGAAAATCTTTGGCCTTTATCTACCAGATGTCACTAGCACCCAAATTTCTTAGAGTCTTTAGACTCGGAAAATGTTCTGTGGGCCCCAAACGTTCCCAGGGGAAAAGCACTTCCTCCTTAACTTTTATTATAAAATTTCTTTTCTTCCAGGGTTGTGAGTGTATTCTTTTTATGTACATAAATGGGGCATTTCAAAATTTATTTTTATTTCTGTTTTCATTTTGAATGGATACATTCAAGGAAACTATATGTTTCCTTTGATTATGTTCCACAAAATTTCCTTATGTAGGTCTATTTTCATTTCTTAAATTTATGATTTTTTCATAAGTTATTTAGGAATGTATTATAAAGCTCCTCAATATAGTTTCCTTCTTTTGATTAAATTTTTAAAAATCTATTTGCTATCTGGTGATACTTGTATGTTAATAATTGAACTTCAACCATTTTATTCAGTCTCTTGAATTTTTTATATTGATGACTATCACCATCCCCCAGGAAAGAAGCATCTAATCTCACATGTCAGTAGAGGTTATCCTGCTTTGTAGGGATATCAGATGGATTGGAGATCCAGTTATGGAGCTAGGTTATGTTTGGGTTCTGTTTCTGGTAAAGATTGGGTGTTGTTTACACATTATTCTAGGCTCTCAGCTTCCTCTAACACCACCCCTTTTCCCTTAGCTATTTTTCTGTACAGAGGGAGGGAAGTATGGAGCTGCAGACACTGACTTGAAGGCTCCACCCTGGCTCTGACATGTACAATTTGAGTCTCCATTACTCTGCTTCAAGACATTGGAACCTAGCTGGTCATGTCCTGCATATTCTTTGGCACCATTGCTTATTTCTAGATGTCATCAAGCCTGTCTAAAGTCTTCTGGTTTTCACTTTTATATTTCATCTCTAATTGCTTTTTATGGGGTCAGTTGAGGGACCTGAACTCTGGGCCTGGGCGCTGTCCCTCAGCTCTTCAAGTCAAGGCTAGTGCTCTACCACTTGAGCCACAGCACCACTTCTGGCTTTTTCTGCTTATGTGGTGCTGAGGAATTGAACCCAGGGCCTCAGGCATGCAAGGCAAGCGCTCTACCACTGAGCCATCTTCCCAGCCCTCTAATTGCTTTTTAGTTGCAATAGAGGGATGCTTTAAATTTACTCACCTAGTTTTCATCTTGTTAGTAAATTCTTGAGAATAAAGGATTGATTTCTCTTTGTATTCCTTATAATATAATAGGATATATGGCTTATAGTAGATATTAAATTATTATTGTAGCATGAAGTAATCATGGAATGACTTGACCACTGGTAGTTTACTCACTGAAAGTTGGACAAGATGGGTAGGTTGATAAAGCAGGGGAGCTACTAGGGAAGTACTAGAGACTGTACTTGCATTATAGAGTCCTTTCAACTCTTGATTATGGTTGACTGTAACTTTAGATTGACAAAGGTCAATGATTATCAAGAACATAGAAGGCTGATTTCTGAATTGCATGGGAGGATCAATTTGGTGACTTTTAGGTCCACCAAAAATCTATGGGTCTATGAGTTTATGGGTTTTGGATAAAAAGGGCAGGGAAGTTGTTAAATAGGGAGAATAATGTATCTTTCTGTACACTGTTTCCAACTTCTATAGGAAGAGAGAGTTTTACAATTTTTAAAGAGGCTTATGTTAGAAATAGTTTTTTTTTTATTCTTCAGCCTCACCTTTCATGGTTGTGACCTGGGGTGGGCATGAGGGACTGTCTGCCTACCTGAAGGCCTGAGAAGGCTTGGGAATAAACCCAGTCTGATGCTAAGCTCAGCCTCACCACTTCGCTGGCATTGTCCACAGGAGTGTAAGCTGAGAAAGAGCCAGGCTTCCTCTGTACTGAGGCTCGCAAACTTTTGGTTTCACTCAACTGAAAATAAATAACACAGACCTCCCTGAAAGAGCAGATGAGATTTTCCAGATTTACGGAGACTTCTGTGCTTGGCTTACGAAGGCACAGCCTTTTTTGTCATTTGCTCAAGTGACCTAATGCGTGTAAAACTGCCCATTCCTTTATCTGTCTCCATGCTGACAAAGCATCTGTTCCTCTGAGAATGTAATGATAGTAAAAGGCTCATCTAGGGAAAAATGAACTGTAATGTTATCTCTTGAAGGCCTAGAATGAGCGAGGTGCCTCACCTATCTTTAGGAAAGAGATTATCTTCTCTGTTTTCCACATGACAGAACTGAGCCCAGGAAGCATTTAGACCCTAAGTCTCATTCCACTCAGTAGCCAGCAAACCGGGGATTCAACCCTGGCCCATCAGACTCCAAAGCTCAGGAAGACTTCATCTAGTTACAGGTGCTAGCCTCTTGCTTCTGCATTTCCTCAGCTGCCTTTGACTAATGAGCTCAGGTCCAGTTCAATGCTCACAGGCATTAGTCAGAGTCAGTGTCTTCCTATTTCTTGTTTACTTTCCTCTCTTCATTTATTCTAGATTATCTTTAGTCTTTCTGTTTTGCTTGCAACATTTTCCTCTCTCTCTCTCTCTCTCTCTCTCTCTCTCTCTCTCTCTATATATATATATATATATATATATATATATATATATGTCATTGTAATTTGTCTCAAATTTCTCTCCTTTTTTTGAGAATCTTTAAAATTTAGCTTGATGACTAGATGACGAATAAAGTTATCTGAACATGGCTCTTTATTTAGAATTCATAAGCTTCATTGGTACTATGGACTCTTGTTTGGATATTTCCTTGTCATATGTTGCCTTATAATGAATGTAAATTTCCACATAGCTGGAGGTTGGAGAGCTGCTTCTTTAAGCCTTCTCCTGTTGCTGGCCATATACAATTGGTTACTTGTGTTCCTGGCTCTATATTCTTTTTTTTTGTGAAAAATTCTGGTTGTTCCAGGCTCATTATCCTTTTTTTTCTTAAAAAATTTGGTGTGGGACTTGAATTCAGGACTTGGGCACTGTCCCTGAGCTCTTTTGTGCTCACGGCTAGTGGTCTACCACTTTGAGCCACAGCTCCATTTCTGGTTTTTTTTTTTTTTTGAGTGGTTGATTGGAGATAAGAGTCTCATGGGGACTTTTCTGCCTAGGCTGTCTTTGAACCATGATCTTCAGATCTCAGCCTCCTGAGTAGCTAGGATTACAGGCATGAGCCCCTGGCATCTGATTCTGGCTCTATATTCTTACCATATTTATAACCTTCTTTTCCTCTCACAAGCAAGTCAGGCATTTCATATCCTCTTGAGTATGTAATTCTTCCTAACTAGTCTCCCAGCCTCTAATCACCCTCTTCTTACCAGAGCAAAAAGCAAGCTGTGTGAAGTATCTATCTGATGGATTTATTCTATTTATTGTTGATCATGAATACATGATCACAGAAAATTATTTGATTTCTTTCCTGGCTTACCAAATCTCCTTAGCTTTTCAGTACTCTTCCACAGCTTTCTGATAACATTAAGACCATCAAGCTACTATTGTTCCCTGTGAATGCCATGTTTTCTTATTCTTCAAGTTTTCCTTAAAGAGTACTCTCTGTCTGGATCGCTGTTCACCAGCTCTAAGATCACTTCCTCAAATGCCTGTGTTTTGAAGCTTTATTTATGTCAGTTTATTCATCTTCATCTTAGATATGGTAACCATGTCTGTTAAGTCTATAGAATACTCACACTTAGCACTTTTTATGCATCTATTTTCCCCCATGAGTTTGTAAGCTCCTTATGTATCAGAAGCAATATGGAGTAGTATGGAGTAGTGTAGAGGTTGTGAATCAGTGGCTAGGAGGGTAGATATGGTCCTCATAATGTATTTCATAGTCCTTTCATGGAATTAAAACATTATAAAAATTAGTTGTCAATTGGAAAATTCAGTATATTTCACATGGAAATCAAGGCCCCTAGCTTTCTTTTTTTAAATTCCTTTTTTTATTGTGAAAATACTGTACAGAGGGGTTACAATTACATTGGCAAGATAACGAGTACATTTCTTATCAAGCATTGTTGCCTCCTCTTTGTTTCCCCTTCCCATCCCTTTCCAAATGCCCCCTCTCCTCCCACCAGATCCTCCCCCCAAATCCCCTGAAGATCAACTGTAGATTGAGTAGTGATACCATTCCTGCATGGCAGTTGGAGCAAGGCAAATGCTACCTTTTTATTTCTTGGGTTAAGATTCCATGTCTACTAATCGACATCAACAACTCATCAAAAAATCATATACCACGATCAAACAGGATTCATTTTAGGGATGCAAAGCTGGTTCAATATATACAAATCAATTAATATAATTCATCACATCAACAAGAGCAAGGATAAGAACCACATGATTATCTCAATATATGCAGAAAAAGCATTTGACAAGATCCACCACCCCTTTATGATGAAGGCTCTGGAAAAACTAGGAGTCCATGGAACATTCCTCAATACAATAAAGGCTGTATATGACAAACCTACAGCCAGCATTATACTTAATGGCAAAAAATTAAAGCCATTTCCTCTAAAGTCAGGAATGAGATAAGGATGTCCACTATCTCCACTTCTCCTCAATTTAGTATTAGAATGCCTAGCTATAGCAATAAGACAAGATGCAAACATAAAAGGGATCCAAATAGGGAAAGATGAAGTAAAACTCTCCCTCTTTTTAGATGACATGATCGTGTATTTAAAGAATCCCACAGACTCCACTCCCAAATTACTCAAGCTGATTCAAAACTTTGGCAAAGTAGCAGGGTATAAAATTAACCCTCAAAAATCAAGTGCTTTCTCTATGCCAACAATGAGAAGAGCTCAGCTGAAATCAAGAAATAGGCCGACAAAAAATAAAATATCTAGGAGTTGCCTTAACTAAAGAAGTAAAGGACCTCTACAATGAAAATTTTAAAAACCTGAAAAAGGAAATCAAAGCAGAACTTAGGAAGTGGAAAAACTTCCCATGCTCCTGGATTGGAAGGATCAACATAATGAAAATGGCAATACTTCCCAAGGCTATCTACAAATTCAGTGCGATACCTATCAATATTCCAACCTCATTCTTCAATGAAATAGAAGAAGCAATTCAAAAATTCATAAGGAACAACAAAAGACCCCAAATAGCAAAAATGATCCTTAGCAGAAAGAATAGTGCTGGAGGAATACAAAGCCATAGTAATCAAAACAGTTTGGTACTGGCACAAGAACAGACCTGAGGACCAATGGAATAGAACTGAAAACCCAGAAATGGACCTACAGACCTATAGCCATCTAATCTTTGATAAGGGAGCTAAAAAAAGAATGGAAGAAAGACAGCCTCTTCAGTAAATGGTGCAGGCAAAATTGGTTAATCACCTGTATGAAACTAAAGCTAGATCCCTATATATCACCCTGCTCAGAATCAACTCCAAATGGATCAAAGACCTCAGAATCAAAGCAGACATCCGAAAACATTACAGGAAAGAATAGGAGAAATCCTAGGTCTCCTTGGCACAGGACGAAATTTTCTTTTCTTTTCTTTTTTTTCCCCCCAAATTTTCTTAATAGAGACCCAGAAACCCAGTAAATCAAAGAAAGGTTGGACAAATGGGATTGCATGAAATTGCAGAGCTTCTGCATGGCAAAGGACATAGCTAGCAAGATCAATAGAAAGCCCATGGATTGGGAGAAGATCTTCACTAGCTATACAATGGACAAGGGTCTCATATCTAAAATATACTTGGAACTCAAAAAATTAAATCCCCCAACAACAAATCCTCAAAGAAACAACTTCCCGATAAATAAGTGGACTAAAGACTTAAAGAGAAACTTCTCTGAATAGGAAAGAAGGATGGCCAATAGACACATGAAGAAATGCTCAACCTCTCTAGCCATAAAAAATGCAAATCAAAACAACATTGATATACCACCTCATCCCAGTTAGAATGGCAAAAATCAAGAACTCTAATAACAACAATGGCTAGAGAGGATGTGGATAGAAGGGAACCTTACTGCATTGTTGGTGGGAATGTAAACTTGTTCAACCACTTTGGAAAGCAGTATGGAGGCTCCTCAAAAGATTCCACATAGAGCTCCCCTATGAGCCAGCAATCCCACTTTTGGGCATTTACCCAAATGTTCACAAACAAGACCACACTAAAGCCACCAGCATGATTATGTTTATTGCAGCCTTATTTACCATAGCTAAGATATGGAACCAACCCAGATGCCCCTCAGTAGATGAATGGATCAAGAAAGTGTGGTATATATACACAATGGAATCTATGTCTCCATCAGAAAGAATGACATTGCCCCATTTGTTAGGAAATGGAAAGACTTGGAAAAAATTATATTAAGTGAAGTAAGCCAGGCCCAAAGAAGCATAGGTCCCATGGTTTCCCTTATTTGCAATAGCTAGTACATATTTAGGACAAGTAGAAAAGGTCAAAAGCTATGTACATTATGACCATATAAGATGATATTAAGGGAAATGAACCCCAAGATAGGGACACAAATATTTTTTTTCTTTCTTGCTGTTGTTTCTAACGTATCTATAATGTACTATGTGATTTTTTGTTTCTTTGTATGTTCCTCCCTCATGGTATAACCCCTGTTTTCACTGTATTTGATGTCGATGCCCTGCATCTTGTATATACACTTCTGTAATTTGGGGAGGGGACGGGAAAAAACAAAATGCTTAAATAGGGATACAGGTTGACTCATTGTAATAATGAGATGTACAAGACACTATGTTGAAAATGAACTTTACACCTTTGGCAGGGGTGGGGGTAGTTGTGGAGGTGGGAGGGCAGGGATGGTAGGGGACAAACAAAGGAGGAGGCAACAATGCTGGATAGGAAATGTACTCATTACCTTGCTCATGTAACGGTAACCCCTCTGTACAGTATTTTTACAATAAAAAACGTACAAAAAAGATTCCATGTCTAGTACACTGGAGCCATTGAAGTTTGAAAACCCTGAAGCTGTAAGGTTCTAGAATTGACCTGGGTTTTAATTCTACTGGTCACATGTTAACTTGGACAAAGGTCTTGATCTCTCTGAATCTGGGTTTATTCAACTATAAAAAGTAGACAACAGCAGAATATGTCTAAAAGGATGTATTTTATCTCAGCTTCTCAAATACTGGGGTTATAGACATGCATCACTATATATATTTCATCTACTAGACCCTAGGGTCCAAAGGACAAGGATTATTCTGGATTTTAACTACTGAACTACTAGGGCCCCATATAATTCTCAGCACACAGTGGGTGCTAGGGAGGGACAAAGGATAGAGGGGTAATAACCAGACTCTGGAGTCATGCCTTAGTTTCTTTATTTGTGTAACAGGATATGAGAACTAATTTTATATTGTACTTATGAGCATTAGACAGTAATTAAGGTCAAAGTCATTAAGGAACATGTGGCACATAGAAGTGCATAGGAGCATTTGCTCTTCTTCGCATAAATGTTTATTTTCTGCATTCATGAATGAACAAATGAACACAAATGAACACAAGGGGGAATGATCTGGCAGCACATACACCTGCATAAACTTATGAGGACAGGACCAGAAGCTATTATGCAGATCCTCTGTTGTCCTGCTTGTACAATGACCTCTCTGTGCATTCTGGCCACTGTCAGATTCCACTTAAAGGACTCTTGTCCTTGGTCTCTACATTTATGTGGTGTTTTCCATGTCTCATACTGCATTTGTATACAATGTATCAGAGACTGGGTTAGCCACAAGGTAGCTGGAAACCATAAAACTAGAGATCTCTGTTTAATCATGGAGCTTGACCAAAAATAGCTGGTGGTGAAGATCCACTAGGAACAGGTCAACATGCTGTATATTCCAGGTTCTCCTTCATCTTTTTGTTGTTCATACATATCCAAAATGGCAGCAGACATCCAGTAGTAGTCAAAGCAGTAGGTGTGCGGGATTAAGTCCAGGGCCCCAAGGATACCAGAACCCCTCAGATGCTTGAGTCCCTTAAATAAAATGGCATAGTAAGTGCATAACACCTTTGTCTATCTGTCAGTAGACTTGAAGTCCTTTCTAGGTCACTTATAATACCTATATATTATAAATGCTGTATAAAAAGTTGTTCTTTGTTAGGGAATGATGGTAAGAGCTATTTCTGAATGTGTTCAATAGAGATACAATGTTTTTCTTTTTTTTTAAATTTAATTTTATTTTATTTGAGAACATACTGTACAGAGGGGTTACAATTAAGTGGGCAGGATAATGCATACATTTCTTACCACGCATTGCAGCCTCCTCCTTTGTTGAGATACAATGTTTTTCTAATACTTTCCTATCAGTAGTGGGTTGAGTCTAGAGCTGACTTTGCTGGTTTAGCAGCTGTTTGGGGCTAGACTTCCATTGCCAGCTGTTGAGCATTGGTTACAGAGGGAGGAACTACCTTGCTGTCATGCTTTACAAAAGCTATTCTTTGGGATATGAGATTCCACACTTTTCCACAATCACCAGTTCTGTCTTGCCTTTCACTGAGTCCAGTCTTTTCCCAGCCTGGAAGACAAGCATTTCTGTGGTCAGGGTGCAGAAGTTTCTTTTTTCCTGTAATTCATGCTCAGACGAGCCAAGAGTGACCTGTTAGATCATGATCAAACCCAGCTCTCCAGATTTTTAGTGTTCTTTCTGACCCCTGTAGAGTGAGAGAAACCTCACTGAGTGCTCAGAATCTTTGATGTTAAGTACGCAAACACATTTGATTTGACCAAAATTAGTGTAGAGGGGCGAAGGATTTGTGGATGGGGAGACAAAGGGTGAAAGGCACTAGGCAAGGTGCTGGCTGAAGCTCCTTTTTGAATTCGGTTGGTTGCAGTGTTGACATTTTTCCTTGATTTTTTCCCCCCTTTTATTCAAGGGAGTGTTTTCCACACTAGATTCACTGACAGTCTTGTTAAAATGCGATGTCAAATTCAGTTGGTTTTGGATGAGGGCCTAAAGACTCTTTCTAACAAGCTTCTAATGATGGCAATACTTTTGGCCCAAGGGCCTCACTTCAAGTGATAAGGAGTTGGACTGAACCTCAAATTGGTCAATGAAGCCAGGTGCAGGTGGATCCTACTTGTAATCCTAGCTACTCAGGAAGTTGAGATCTGAAGATCACGGTTCAAAGCCAGCCCAGGCAGGAAAGTCCATGAGACTCTTATCTCCAACGAACCACCAGAAAACCAGAAGTGGCGCTGTGTCTCAAGTGGTACAGTGCTACCCTTGAGCAAAAGAAGCTCAGGGACAGTGCCCAAACCCTGAGTTCAAGCCCCATGACTGACAAAAAAGAAAAAAAAGTCAATTAAACAGCTTCTCCAAAGAGAATCAATCAAACCTCAATCAAGTAGAGTTAACTGTGAACATTTAAGAAGAATCAGTTTCCTGAATGGTAGAATCCATTATAAAGTAAATTTTGCTTTAAAAGTTATGAGAGCGATGTTTCAGTATACCATTTGACCCACCACATAGCCAAAGTGCTATTAGTGGTGTTTATTTATTTATTTATTTATTTTTGTCGGTCATGGGGCTTGAACTCTTGGCCTGAGCTGTCCCTTAGCTCTTCAGCTCAAGGCTAGCTAGCGCTGTACCACTTGAGCTATAGTGCCACTTCTAGTTTTCTGAGTGGTTTATTGGAGACAAGAATCTCATGGCGTTTCCAGCCTTGGCTTTGAACCATGAACCTCAGATCTCAGCCTCCTGAGTATCTTGGATTACAGGCATGAGCCACCAATGCCCAGCTTGTTCATTTTTTTAAACTTATGGACATCAATTAGTTGTACAAGGGGGTTTCATTTTAACAAGTCCTTTTGTTTGTACAAAGCTTCTTGATCATAATTACTCCTCTATCATTCTCCTTCCTCACCCCCCCCTTTCCCAAACCAGTCTTCTCAAGTTGCTTTGTTCCATTTTCACACATGCAGTATTAGTGGTATTCTAAACTGAAGAACGTCAGAATGGTTTAATTGTTGAGCAGAATTAAGTTTCCTTTGTGGAAACATCGTTGAATAAATGTCTCCAAAAGAGAAATAAGTGATTGCAAAGGATGTGAGAATTATGAGCAAAACACTTGAAGCAAAGAGACAAAGAAGAGGAATATATTCAGGGTTAAGATGTAGTACAGAGAGGAAAAAATAATAAATAAAACACCTAAACCCTGTAGGCCTTCTATTTAGGTCTGAGCCAGAAGAGCAGGCTTGAGATCAATCAGCCCCCAAGCCCCTAAATTCTGAAAGCAGGAGCAATGCTAAAGTTAGCATGTGTGGCTTCCTACACACAGGGAGTAATTTAAAACAGATATTCTCTAAAGGACATTTCCAATGTTTCCTGGCCCTGGGCCACACACTTCAAAGCTCCATTATCAGTGAATTGTGGTCCTTCTGTTGGGAAAGTTGGGTGATACAGTGAGGAAACACCAGCTCTGGGTCAGTTTCCTCTCATTTCAGAGCAAGGAGGTCAGGATTGCTGAGGGCTGCCTGGACTGTTGGCTCGCCACGTTGCCAACCCTAGCTGTGTGCCTTGGAGCTCGCCTTCAATTCTGTCATGAGTTAGGGTGCTATCTGACAGGAAGCAGAGTTTGAAATGGTCACCACTGGCTGATTGATGATTCCGCTCCAGAAATCGGACTCTGCCAAAAATCTCTCTTGACTTCTCAGTAAAAAGTATAGAGATTGGGTGTCCTTGACATATTGACCTCTCTTGGTTGGACATGGGCACCCAGGTGGTGATAGGTATCATATAGAGTAAACTCAGAGACAGGAAGTGTTTTTAAAAAATAAAATACAATTTAAAATAGAAAGATAACACATATTCCTATTTCCTCAGAAGCTTGAGTTGTCTCTTCCTTGCGAAACAGTGGTAATTGTTTAATTGACATGAATGAGAATCTGAACTGGCTAAAATCCAAGAACTCCACAGAGAACCAAAGTGTCCTTTGTGTTTTAGTGACCTGAGTGTGGCAAAAAGATGAGACTTTCTCTACCCAGGCTGGGATCCTGACTCTGGTGCCAGGTACTGGTCTGTCCAAAGAAAATGGAATTCCTGGCCTTCAGGAAGTATTGAAAGGGTCATGTGACTAATAGGCACCCAGGAAACTAGAAAGCCTATTGTTGGTAGAATTGGTGGACTCTTGTTTCAGGGTCCTGAGTGGAGAGAAGAGAGAAATAAAAGATTAAGGACACAGAGGGAGAAAAATTTGTTCCATATTGTTCTAAGCAATTAATTGACTTGAGTGACACTTTTGGGTAGAAAGCTAATGCTCTTTCTAGTATTAAACGCCCTTGAAAAATTTCAATCCGAGTTTCAGGCTGTCTATTAAGTGTGTCATAGTGCTAGTTTTGGGACAATGATGAAGTTTGTCCTTAATATCTACGTCTTTCTCTCTTTCTTTCTTTTTCTTTCTTTCTTTCTTCCTTCCTTCCTTCCTTCCTTTCTTTCTTTCTTCCTTCCTTCCTTCCTTCCTTCCTTCCTTTCTTTCTTCCTTCCTTCCTTCCTTCTTTCCTTCCTTCCTTCCTTCCTTCCTCTCTTTCTTTCTTTCTTTCTCACTCTCTTCCTTTCTTTCTCACTCTCTTCCTTTCTTTCTCACTTTCTTTCTTTCTTTCTTTCTTTCTTTCTTTCTTTCTTTCTTTCTTTCTTTCTTTCTTTCTTTCTTTCTTTCTTTCTCTCCTTCCCTTCCTTCCCTTCCTTCCCTTCCTTCCCTCCTCCCTCCCTCCTTCCCTTCCTTCCTTCCTTCCTTCCTTTCTCTCTCTCTCTCTTTCTTTCTCTCTCTTTCTTTCTCTCTCTTTCTTTCTTCTTTCTTTCTTTCTTCTTTCTTTCTTTCTTCTTTTCTTTCTTTCTTTCTTTCTTTCTTTCTTTCTTTCTTTCTTTCTTTCTTTCTTTCTTTCTTTCTTTCTTTCTTTCTTTCTTTCTTTCTTTCTTTCTTTCTTTCTTTCTTTCTTTCTTTCTTTCTTTCTTTCTTTCTTTCTTTCTTTCTTTCTTTCTTTCTTTCTTTCTTTCTTTCTTTCTTTCTTTCTTTCTTTCTTTCCCTTGCCAGTACTGAGGCTTGTATTATGGGCTCCTACTCTTATTTGGTGTTATTGCTCATGGCTAGCACTCTACTGTTTGAGTCATGCCTCCCATTATGCTTTTTGCTGGTCAATTGGAGATACAATTGTCTAGCATTTGTCTGCCTAGCTGGCGTTGAGCCCCAGTCCACTGATTGTAGGCTCTTCAGTAGTTAGGATTATAGATGTGAGCAACTGGCACCTGGCCCATTGACCTTCCTAAAACTTTTTAAATTGTCTTTTACAAAATGAAAGGGAAAATGGAAAAAATAAACCCACCTAACTCAGTAACGTTTGCATTGTTATTCCTTCTTTGAGGTTTTAAGTTTAAAAATAAAGGTGAGAATTCTTTTTAAAATTTTTTTCCTTTGGAGGAAGGGCTGTAGAGGGAGCTAAACCACATGATGAAAACTCAGATGAAGGCTGAGCTGCTGCTGTGCTTATTTTTGCTGGCTCAGGGGGCCTGATAATTGGCAGGTGGAATTGCATGTCTCCCCGATGCTATGGGCAGCTGGGTTATTGAACATGTATGGTCTCACCTCATTTCCTCATGCCTGTATTTGTGTCACCTGGACAATCTCTGACCAGCCTGGGTATTCCAGAACTCCACATTCCTCTTTGCATCTTCTTCTTGCACATGTTCCTTAGTTCAGTGTATCTTGATGTGTTTGTTGATGCTGCTGCAGAGAGTGTTATTTCTATACCTGATTCTTGAAGAGAAGGAAAGAATTAAAAGTATTATACATATGTATTACATACATATATAGCCATAACTTGCATTTGTAGTTTGTAAGGTAAAGTGATTTTGGCACCAGCAAGGCTTTAATATATGTATGTTGGTCATGGTGTGTGAACTCAGGGGGGCCTGGGTGCTGTCCCTGGGCTTTGTTTTTTGCTCAAGTCTACTGCTCTACCAATTTGAGCCACAGCTCCACTTTCAGTTTTTTTTTTTTCCTAGTAGTAGCTGGAGAGAGTCTCACAGCCTTTATTACCCAGGCTGGCTTCAAACTGTGATCCCCAGATCTCAGCCTCCTGAGTAGCTAGGATTACAGGTGTGAGCTACCAGTGCCTGGCTAGAATATGTTTTCATATGGCTGGCCTAGAGGCCATTTTAGGGAGAATACTTGCTTAAGTAAATAAACTTGATTCTCAATGAATGGAAGGAAGAATTCTTTTATTTCCTTTAATCCAGAGGCAAAGCCATCTTGTCCTTGAACTGGAGTAATAGCACCATTATAGTTTCCTACAATATGCATGTGTTGGAGAAGGTATTAGAGTTATTGGAGGGCAGATTCTCTGAGTGCCTAGAGGAACAACATCTCCATTTCTAGCTCTGTATATTTATCAGTATTAGACTATTAGACATGATTATTTTATATTTTTATGAACATTTGGTGATTGATATGGGAAGTGTGGTTGTATCTCATGGATGGTGGTGGTGGTGAGGAGGAGGAGGAGGACTTTTCTAGTAGGAGAAAGAGTCATAGTTCAGATCAGAAAATGGTAAAAAGAGAGACCAAGAGAGAATAAAATAATTTCATGTTAGAAATTTAGTTCCATAAATCTTAAGGACTAAAAAATCGCAAGGTTTTAAATGGGTTACCAAGTGGTGGACTTAACATAGTGGTTCCTTTGTGGAACTAGCCTGGAAGTTAGACAGGAGGCAGCAAGAAGGAGCTGTCCTGTTGCACAGATACTTTGGGACTTGCTTAAAGGTGCTTCAGACAAAGGGTACAGTCTGCGAACCTTGGGATCAAGCTCACTGCATTAGAAGCAAAACTCAGATTCTTTGCATTTCGTGCTAACCCTTGGTCTCTCTCTTTCACTCTGAAAAGAAAGTATGCATGAATGTGCATTAGACATTTTATGGATGTAAAGGACATGTAGCAAATAAGATACAGATGATAAAAAATGTATTCCTTATTATAAATTCATTGCTTTTTGCTTGTTTCTATGGTCTACCTATGCTTTACAACTAATGAAAAAGGATGCTGTGTACATAAATGTTGGTTAATCTTTTCCTTTGCATAAGGGAGTAGGTTATAAGTAACAAAAAAAAGAAAAAAAGGGATATATATTGAAATTTCACTTGAGTATTTGTGTCAACAATGTAGTTTTAACAACTGAAGAATACTGCCTTGAGATATATATATGTATATATATATGTATATGTATATATATATGTATATATATATATATACATATATATATATGTATATAATTTGTGCTTGTCCCAGAACTTGAACTCAGAGCATGGGTACTATCTTTGAGCTTTTTTGCTCAAGGCTAGTGTTCTATCACTTGAACCACCATTCCACTTCCAGCTTTTTGGTGATTGGTTGGCAATAAGAGTTTGTGGACCTTTCTTCTCCAGCTCGCTTCAAACCATGGTCCTCAGATCTCAGCCTCCAGAGTAAGCTAAGATTACAAGTGTGAGCCACCAGCACCCAGCTTCTGCCTTGATTCTTTGATAATCCACCATGTTAATACTACAGATACAACATGTACTTTAATATTCTTCTTTATTAATATTTTCCACAGCACCATCTTAAATCTAGATCAGGTCTTCGACTCTTTTTTTTTTGCTGGTCCTGGGCCTGGGCTCTGTCCCTGACCTCTCTGTGCTTAAGGCTAGCGCTCTACCACTTGAACCACATCACCACTTCCTGCTTTTTTGAGTAGTTTTAGTGGAGATAAGAGTCTCATGGACTTTCCTGTTCCTGCTGGCTTTGAACCATGATTCTCAGATCTCAGCCTCCTGAGTAGCTAGGATTAGAAGTGAGAGCCACCAGTGCCTGGCTAGGTCTTGGACCCTTTTGATGAAGGATTTTGAAGTCTGAGTTATGCTAAAGGAAACTGAAAGACCCCCTCCCTAACCAACCAGGCCCTGAGCCTCCTTTTTTTAGGGGAACAGAGTTTTGTATCTAACCACGCTATTTCTGGCTTCTGTAACATGCTTTGCTAAGAAAATTATATTACCCCCATATTCCCCCTTTTGATAACTAACCTCACCAGTTAATCAATAAGCCCACACCCTACTAACTAACCCCACCCCGCAGTCAGCCCCCTGGTGTGAGCGAACGATTAGGCGTCGACTCGGACAAAGGTCACTTCCTCATACCAAGGGCCGGAGACACACAACTCGGCACGTACACCGAGGGACCCCCTCGAACAGTGATTGGCCAAAACACATGATTTGTTTTAAAAGGATTGGCTGCCTGCGTGCAGACCAGGTTGTAATACTTTAAATTTACTGGCTGAAAAAGCGCGGGCACTCCTGTAACGGACAGAGGGGTCCCATAAAAGGACCATCCCCGGGACTGCTCGGGGTTCCCAGCCACTGACCCGAACCTTGCGGATCTCGAGGTCACGTGCACCTGGGAACCTGGGCATGCCCAAATAAAACCCTCTTGCCTTTTGCATCTGGTGTCGTCTGACTGGTGCTTGGGGCAGGGAGGTCCTGATATGGGGGACACCCGAAGTCGGGGGTCTTTCATCTTGGGGGCTCGTCCGGGATCGCCCCCTGACCCACTCCAGCTCGGACCCACCAGGAGGTAAGCCGGCCTTTGTCTTTGTCTCTGTCTGTCTGGTGTTTGTCTCCGCGCAGCGTCTGTACTATTACGCGTAATAGCTCTGTATCTGGGCGGCTTGAGAAGGAGCTGACGAGCTCGGACTTCTCCCCCGCCACCCTGGGGGACGCCTCAGGGATTAGAGGGGCTCGATTTTTCGGAGCTCATGTCTGGAGGAAGGAGGGAACGTGGAATCTCTCTCCTTCCCGGGGAAAGGAGGGAACGTGGAATCTCTCTCCTTCCCGGGGATTTTGCTTCCCCGTCTGAAAATCTGCTTTCGGTTTGTGACTGGAGCCGCGCAGCGTTTGTCTTAACCTGTCCGTTTTTGGTTCTTTTTGTGTTCAGTGTTGGTTTAACTCTTGTTCTTTCTAACATGGGTCAGGCTGTTGTTACTCCTCTGTCTTTAACCCTAGACCACTGGAGAAGTAATCTCTCTCTTCCTGGCCACGCCCTGGAGTCCTACTCCAGGGTGACCTGGAGGAAGGAGGGAACGTGGAATCTCTCTCCTTCCCGGGGAGTTTAGCCGTGGTCGGCCACTCCCATCTGAAGTTGCTTTTTCTGTTTGGCGCCTGTCTGTTTTTGTCTGTTTCTGTTTAGTGTTAATTGTCTCTGTTGTCTGTTTTGTTGCCCTTAAAGGGATGGGGCAGCAACTAACAACCCCCCTTAAGTCTGACTATAGATCACTGGAAGTTACAGCCTAAGCCGAGATTGTCAGGTTTTTGGGAACTTGCTTGTTTGTCAATTATGAAATTGCCACTGACCACCTGCGAGTGGCCCCAGTTAGATCTCAGCCTCAGGCCTTGGCTTAGGGGGTCTGAGCGTGGGGGAGAACCTGTCAGTCTGAGGGGATGGCCGCTAGGGACTTCTTTCCCTTGCCCCAAGATGACTGGGAATTCTCCTCTGCCTTGGAAGGCCCCTGGGTCAACGTCTGCAGGAATCTAAGAGAAAAATTTCTCTGGAATGAGTAGAGGGGGTGTTGAGTCCCCTGGTAAGTGGTGAGATGTCGCCCCATTCACTGAGACCTGATTTTGTCTTTGTGACCACTTGTTTGTCTTGTTAACTTTAGTGTGTTTGTTTTATGTTTTCTGGGGTAGGAAAGTTCTGGGTGAGTGTGGCAGGCTCACCCAGCAGACTCTGGATTCAGCTTGCTGAGTGAGAACAGCACAGAGTTCCGGTAGGGATAAACTGGGGCCCATTAGTCCCCAACTCAGCCTTTGGTTCTTGTCTAGTTCTGTTTTAAAATTGGTACCAGTTTTAAATGTGGATCCTTGGTTTTTGTGTGTATCTGTGTTTTTGTTATTTATTTATTTAAACATCTCTGAGGGAATAAAAGCTCCAACTGGGCTTGGTCACAGACCTGCTATGCCCACCCTCCCTGCGAGGCATGGAAGGTTACTGGGCTAGTTTGGTTCCCTTCAAGCCTCAGGCTGCACCTTCTCCCAGTGGAGGCTGCTGGAGGACAGGCGAGGGCGTAGAAGGCTGTGTGCCTGGTTTGGACTTTTCAGCTAGTTCTGTCTAAAATTGGGTAAAATAAATAAATAAATAAATAAATAAATAAATAAATCAGGCCAGTTTTGTTTTAGGTGACTCCCTCCCCCAGCCCTCCTCCAACTCAGAAGAGATTCAAAAGCCTTGCTAACAAGCAAGCTCTGTGAAAATGAAGCCCAACAAAGGTACCTAGTTCTAAAAGAAATAGTCTTAAATTTTTGTTTAAAAACTTTAGAAGGCGTACATACAACTGATTTTGATTTTTGCGCACTTTAAGATCTGTGTGAGTGTTTTGTGTGTGTCTGTGAACGTGTTCAAAGATGAAAATTGTCAGCATACTGTAACAATTGGGTGAGTTTAAATTTAAAATTCAAAAGATTATGAGGTTTGGACATTACCAAAAATTTTAAAGAATCTTCACATTGTTTTAAATGGCTTTTTAAAGATTCTTTAACTTGCAAATTAGAAAATCTGGTATTTTAAAAGCTAATATTTTAAAATGCATAAGTCTTATACTGTAATCAAGTTATCTGGCTTAACAAAATGCATTGGCAGTTTGGCATTTAATTCCTTGGCTAAAATTTGGGGAAAAATAATAAAAATTTAAATGTAAAAGTTAGTTTAACACTGTCAAAGATGTTACCTGTTCTGTCTGTCTAAAACTGTGTATTTCATTCGAGAACCAAGAGAAGAGACAGGGGGAAAAACTTAGAAGCCAACAGAAGACCTATCTTTAGGGGTAAGGGGTGAACAAGCAGAAGTGCAGTTCAGCTGGTCATGCATGGTGGGACAGGCCCTGGGAGGAGTCCACCCATGGTGAGGCAAGCTGGCACAAACGCAGTTCATCTAACCCTAAAGAGTCGGATTGGGTGTGTGCCTGCCTATTCCATAGGAGGGGCCAAGTGGCCCATCGTTGTTCTGTCTCTTTTCCCTGTGGATAGCCACTGAAAACATGATTAAAATGAGTGATGTGATGATCTGATTAGTATTGCTAAAACTTCCCCTTGGATGTGTTAACATTAAAATTAGGAAGGCCTTAAAAAGAGGGTTAAAAAGTTATTTGTATAATGTGACTTGCTTTTAATGTTTACAATTAGGATGTTTTTAAAAGTCATAAAGACACTAAGTCTAACTTTTTGGTTCAGTTATGATAATTGTTATTTTCTCATTAAGGAAAAATTGTCATCTGAGTTTAAAAATCTTAATGTATGTCTGTTTTAAAACGAGCCAAGAGGCAATGAGTGACACTTGGCCTCAAGATTTCAAGGGATCTTTTCAAAACGCAAATAATAACTAAAGTATAAAATATTAAAGGTGGTTAATAAGAGGTTTAAAAAAAAATAGGGAATGGATTTTTGGATATAAAGTTTAAATGTAAAATTGTTCTTGACATTGGCCTCAATGTGCACAAAGGAAAAATTAGGATTACCAAAATAATTGCTATTCTAGTTTGCTCTTATAGGTTTTTCAAGTTTCCAGCAAAGTCCAGAGCAAAGCACAGAGGATTCCTACAGTTTGTCAGATGTAACTTTGACTCTTAATAAGTTTCAGGTAAGAGCATGCTTAAAAGCTACTTCTATGTTGACCACCTTGTTGCTTTCAATTGGAGTAAAGTGGCCTTTTATAAGACTCATTGATCTGCAAACTGGTTCAAAGCCAGCCCGGGCAGAAAAAGGTCCCTGTGAGACTGTCACCTCTACTCAGCCAGCAGAGTGCTGAAAGAGCAAGCAGAGATGCTTTGGGACTCACAGTGGCAGAGTACTAGCCCTGGACTGAAGAGTTAAGGGACAGCATTCAAGCCCCGAGTCTGGGACTCAAAGTGGCAGAGTGCTAGCCTTGAGCTGTAGAGCTGAGGGACAGTGCTCAGGCCCCGAGTTCAAGTCCAGCAACCAGCTAAGGAAAATGCCAATGAGGCATTTATCCAGTGTAGAGAAGACACTCCTGGGACAAAAACAATGGAGGAACATCCAGAGGCAGTAAGCCACTGCTTGGATGGCAGAAATGTCAGATCCTAGAGTCATTTGTGCGTGGCCCTTCAAAACTGATCAGAGCCGGGAGGTCATAGGAAGATAGTTTGGAAGCATGCCTAATGTTCATGACTACCTTGTAAGGGACAGGAACTTGCCAGTCCTCTGTGATAGTAAAAAAGCTAATGTTATAAAATATGGGGGGTAGTTTAAATCTTAACCCCTTTATGTGCCAAAAGCTCTAATTGGCAGTAATATTGAGCTGACACCAGTTATATGAAATTCATCTTCTCAGGAAAAAGTTTGTAAACCTGAGAGTGTGTTTCTATTGATATCTGTCTAAAGGCCTGCAAAGGTAACTCAGGCATTGTGTTAGGGTCACTAGAGATCACATTCCTAAGTCATCCAGAAAGATGCTTTTACAAACCAGAGTGCTAAACAAGCTACACTGCTATAGCTGGAGAAAAGGTCTGTGCAGTTGTCAAAAGTTAAATATTGTTCTTAATGACATCTAACCCTGATGGCCTCTTTGTAAAATAGGCTAAGGTTATAGGCTCCTGGCTAGGTAAGATCAACGCCCCTAAAGTCAGCTTGAAGAAGTTACAGAAGATGGACCTTCGCCCTTCTACCCCCATTTTAAGATCAAGGGTCCAGAGTCAGTTTTGGAAAAATGAGACAAAATAGATAAAATAATTTTAAAAAAGGGCATAAAAAATAGTGTTAACTCTTGTAGGTGTGGAGACTGCATTTGTCAGAGATGGTTACAAGACTAAGCCTTCTGTGTCTATTTACTAAAATATCTGGTTAGTAAAAAGTTGTGATTTTGGTAAATTGTCCTGAACTATTGTTTAAAAGATCTTAAAAACCAACAGGATCAAAGCCTGCCAAGCCTATGCAATGTATCCTTAACCAGTCTGTGTAGGAATTTACAGCCGAGCATGAGGTGTGACAGTCCCTTGGAGCCACTGAGAGATCCTGCTGTTGCTGCTGCTGCTGCTGCTGTTACGGTTGCTGCTGCTGCTGCTACGGTTGCTGCTGCTGCTGCATACCTTAATGGGTAAAGTTCAACGACGGCCTGACAGTCACTTGGAGGAACTCCTGCTTGATTCCATCACCTGAGTCTGCTTCCTGGTTGACTGCTGCTAAATCTAAGATCTTGTGGGACATTCTTTTGGGTGATATCCAGAAACCCTCTCTTCCCACAGTGGATATTGGGGACAAGGATATCACTGGCTTGCTTGTCTTAGGCACTTCAGTGCATAATGACTGGAAATCCACTCTATGGTCACAGCCTAGTTTGGCTCTGGTATGGTAATAACCTGAGTGTGTTATCAATGGAGGTAATACTCTTAGCCTTAAAATCTAGCAAGCTTCTGCATCACAGTGGTGCCTTAAGGCTGTTCTAAGATAAAGGTTCTGCAAGCCAAAGGAAAATTGGGCTTGTAACACTGGAATTACCCCGTGTGTGTCAACAGCCGTTTTTAACCCAACTAGGGATTATTGTGTACTAGTGCAAATTTGGCCCCCCATCACCTACCATCCCGATGAATTTGTCCTCCAGTATTTCGAGAACCCTGTATACAGGGACAACAGAGAACCTGTAACTCTCTCCCTAGCTGTTCTTTTGGGCCTTGGAGGAATAATGGCCGGAATTGCCACAGGAACCACAGCCCTGATGAAGGCAGATCAATACATGCTCCTACATCAGGCTGTAAATAAAGACTTAAAGACCCTAAAAAAGTCTGTCCGGGCGTTGACAGACTCCGTAAGCTTCTTAGCTGAGGTAGTCCTCCAAAATCGAAGGGGGTTAGACTTGCTTTTTCTAAAGGAAGGGGGCCTATGTGCAGCCTTAAAAGAAGAGTGTTGTTTTTACGCTAACAAAACAGGAGTAATAATCGAGACCCTAGACAAACTCAAAGAGAGGCTAGATAAAAGAAAGCGGGAATTTGAGTCCCAACAGAGCTGGTATGAAGGATTATGGAACAAGTCTCCTGGTTCACTACCCTATTATCCTCCTTGATGGGACCACTTATACTACTGATGCTAATCCTTACCTTAGGCCCTTGCATTGTGAACCGCTTGATACAATTTGTAAAAGACTGCCTATCGGTAGTACAGGCCCTAGTTTTGACCCAACAATATCAAGCCCTCAGACAACAGGGAACTGGTAGTTAAAATAAAAAAAAAGGACAAAGCCTCTAAGGTTAGAGGCACTAACAAAAGAAATGGGGGAATGAAAGACCCCCTCCCTAACCAACCAGGCCCTGAGCCTCCTTTTTTTAGGGGAACAGAGTTTTGTATCTAACCACGCTATTTCTGGCTTCTGTAACATGCTTTGCTAAGAAAATTATATTACCCCCATATTCCCCCTTTTGATAACTAACCTCACCAGTTAATCAATAAGCCCACACCCTACTAACTAACCCCACCCCGCAGTCAGCCCCCTGGTGTGAGCGAACGATTAGGCGTCGACTCGGACAAAGGTCACTTCCTCATACCAAGGGCCGGAGACACACAACTCGGCACGTACACCGAGGGACCCCCTCGAACAGTGATTGGCCAAAACACATGATTTGTTTTAAAAGGATTGGCTGCCTGCGTGCAGACCAGGTTGTAATACTTTAAATTTACTGGCTGAAAAAGCGCGGGCACTCCTGTAACGGACAGAGGGGTCCCATAAAAGGACCATCCCCGGGACTGCTCGGGGTTCCCAGCCACTGACCCGAACCTTGCGGATCTCGAGGTCACGTGCACCTGGGAACCTGGGCATGCCCAAATAAAACCCTCTTGCCTTTTGCATCTGGTGTCGTCTGACTGGTGCTTGGGGCAGGGAGGTCCTGATATGGGGGACACCCGAAGTCGGGGGTCTTTCAGAAACCAAGTGTCGAACAAGAAGGAACATCAAGTGAAGTGTGGACACTGGGGATTAAAAGGTAGAGGACTGCAAGGGAAGGGACAAGAAGCAGAAGGAGCAGATGGAGGCTGCTTGGTTTTTAACTTCTTCTCGTGTGACACCTTGCTTTTAGCATTGTGGTTTTAGTATCACCAGGAAAGCTGAGGTTGCTGTGTAGTGCCTCACACTTTCAATTGCAAGTCAAGGTGAAGAGGACAGGCTGGGCCTGCTGGGGTTCCTCTGTGGCTGGGGGGTATTGACAGCAGCTTTCAGGTTGTACCTAGCTTTGACCCCCTCTATTTTGTAAAGCAAATAGTTTTTAACGTTAGCTACTCCATCTTGAGTCTAAGTCTCAAAACAGAATGACTTTACATCTTGTTCATGCAAGTAAACAATGACCATCCATCAGCACCCGATGAAGCACAAGCTAATACCTAATGTATTTCTGCTGATAAACAATTGCATTGGCAAATATATCAAAGCACATCAGAAACCCACCAGACACACCAGAACCAGTCATTTAGGCAGCTCCTTTATTTGAATGAGGTAAAAGGAGAGCAATGTAGCATTGTGACACAACACACCCCACATGACAACAGACCACCTGAAGTATGCATCGAAGATGACAGGTGACGAACTCCTGATTTCTGTCATCTCAGCTGGATCTTCTCTTCCTTCCTCCCTTCTTCCCTCCCTCCCTCTTCTCTTCCTTCTCTTCCTTCCTCTCTCTTCTTTCTTTCTTTTTCTTTCTCTCTCTCTCTTTCTTTCTTTCTTTCTTTTTCTTTCTCTCTTTCCTTTCCTTTTCCTCTTCCCCCTTCCCCCTTCCCCCTTTCCTCTTTCCCCTTTCCCCTTTTCTCCTTTTCCCTTTTCTCTTTCTCCTTTCCCCTCCCCTCCCCTCCCCTCTCCTCCCCTCCCCTCTCCTCTCCTCTCCTCTCCTCTCCTCTCCTTTCCTTTCCTCTCCTCTCCTCTCACTCCTCCCCTCCCCTCCCCTCCCCTCCCCTCCCCTCCCCTCCCCTCCCCTCTCCTCCCCTCTCCTCTCCTCTCCTCTCCTCTCCTCTCCTCTCCTCTCCTGTCCTCTCCTGTCCTCTCCTCTCTTCTCCTCTCCTCTCCTCTCCTCTCCTCTCCTCTCCTGTCCTCTCCTCTCTTCTCCTCTCCTCTCTCTCCTCCCTCCTCCCTCTCTGTCTGATATTATGGCATTATACAATAGAAAAACATTTGATTGACCAAGCCCTTCCCTTTTTTTGGGGGGGGAGGTTCCGGTCGTGGGGCCTGGGCACTGTCCCTCAGCTCTACAGCTCAAAGCAAGCTCTCTACCACTGAGCCACCTTCCCAGCTCCCTTCCCTTTCTTAAAGATTTCAGAATCTCTTAAATCCCGAAAGAATGCAGTACTTGTTTAGCATTAATATCTGAAACATTCAAACAGTGTAGGTTTATCCTGTTGCTGCCTGTCACCCTGTGCATTAGAGGACAGTGAAATACAAATACCCACGGGTTACAGGGTAATAGAAACAAAGATGAGAAGCTCTTCCACATTCACTTCCCTCTCGCCCCACCCAGTCCCTTTCTCAGACTGACCTTCCTTCTCTAACCTTCTTGGAGTATCAGTTGTTGAAAATGATCTAAATACAGGCTTGTACTTCACTGAGCATGCCTGCTACTTATCAATGCTGAGCAAACATTTCTGACTTCCTCTCTTATCTTTGATTTTTCTCCATTGTCACACCCATCTTCAGACCTAAGTGTGCACTTGTGCTAATAACCCCATTGTGTCATTTCTGTCCTTTGGCTTTGCTGGCTGTTGATTCAAATACTATATTCTTATTCTAAACATCATGCTATTCCATTTTTCAACTGTGTATACAGTGTGAACAGTCAGATTGACTGTTGCCTTATAGTTATTGTATTTGTGTTAATTTTGTATTGGAAGAGGACTGCAAACTCTTGTGGTCTCCTCTGCAGCTTTTTCAAGCTTTAGTTTCTCCACCCGTGAAAAGTGAAATTTGTGTGGATAAAAGGAAATGATGTCAATTATAGCATGTGAGCTGTTTACAGAGTACCTAACACTTTGTAGGTAGGTGCTCAGCAAATATTTGCTTGCCTTCTTTCCTTTGCTGTTTTCCTCAATGCTTATGAAAATGTTTGTTGCCAAAGTATTCAGCAGTCCCTTAAGAGGTACATAGTAATAGAATTCATATGGATAGGGATTGTGATTTCTCAGTTTTGAAGTTTTTTTTTCCTGTGTTGGGGGAAGTTTACTAGCAGAAAACGCTAGTCTTTGAAGAATATCTTTTTTTTTTTTTTTTTTTTTTTGCATTTCTTTTATGGCTAGAGAGGTTGGCATTTCTTCATGTGTCTATTGGCCATCCTTCTTTCCTCTTCAGAGAAGTTTCTCTTTAAGTCTTTAGCCCACTTATTTATTGGGCAGTTGTTTCTTTGAAGATTTGTTGTTGGGGGATTTAATTTTTTAAGTTCCAGGTATATTTTAGGTATGAGACCCTTGTCTGTTGTATGGCTAATGAAGATCTTCTCCCAATCCATGGGCTTTCTATTGATCTTTCTAGCTATGTCCTTTGCCATGCAGAAGCTCTGCAACTTCATGCAATCCCATTTGTCCAACCTTTCTTTGATTTACTGTATTTCTGGGTCTCTATTAAGAAAATTTTGGGGAAAAGAAAAGAAAAGAAAAGAAAATTTCGGCTTTTGCCAAGGAGACCTGGGATTTCTCCTATTCCATTCTGTAATGTTTTCAGAGTGTCTCCGAGGTCTTTGATCCATTTGGAGTTGATTCTGGTGCAGGGTGATATATAGGGATCTAGCTTTAGTTTTATATAAGTAGTTAACCAATTTTGCCAGTACCATTTACTGAAGAGGGTGTCTTTCTTTCATTCTATTTTTTTTAGCTCCCTTATTGAAGATTAGATGACTATAGATCTTTAGGTTCATTTCTGGGTTTTCAATTCTATTCCATTAGTCCTGGGGTCTGTTCTTGTGCAAAGAAATGCAAATCAAAACAACATTGACATTCCACCTCAACCCAGTTAGAATGGGTATAATCAAGAACTCTAATAACAACTGATGCTGGAGGGGATGTGGACAGAAGAGAACCTTACTACATTGTTGGTGGGAGTGTAAACTTGTTCAACCACTTTGGAAAGCAGTATGGAGGCTCCTCAAAAGACTCCACATAGAGATCCCGTATGACCCAGCAATCCCACCTTTGGGCATTTACCCAAATGTTCACAAACAAGACCACAGTGAAGCTACCAGCACGACTATGTTTATTGCAGCCTTATTTACCATAGCTAAGATATGGAACCAACCCAGATGCCCCTCAGCAGATGAATGGATCAAGAAAATGTGGTATATATACACAATGGAATCTATGCCTCCATCAGAAAGAATGACATTGCCCCATTTGTTAGGAAATGGAAAGACTTGGAAAAAATAATATTAAGTGAAGTAAGCCAGAACCAAAGAAACATAGATCCCATGGTTTCCCTTATTTGCAATAACTAGTATATGTATGAGTCAAGCAGAAAAGGTCAGATAAGTTGATGGTAGGGAAATGAACCCTAAGATATGTATTCAAATGTTTTTTCTTTCATGTGATTGTTTCTAACACATTTATAAGATTATTTCTTTGTTTCTTTGTATGTACCTCCCCCACGGTATAATCCCTGCTTTCACTGTATTTGATGTTGTTATAATTTGTGGAGGGGAAGGGAAAAAACAAATCGTTTAACTAGGGATACAGGTGGACTCATTGCAACAATGAGATGTACAAGTCATATGTCAAAAACGAACTTTACAACTTTGGTGGGGGCGGGGAGGAGGGTTGGGTGGGGGGGTTGGGGGGAGGATGGATGGGAAGGGGAAACAAAGGAGGAGGCTACAATGCTTGATAAGAAATGTACTCATTATCTTGCCCATTTAATTGTAACCCCTCTGTACAGTGTTTTCATAATAAAAAAAATACACACACAAAAAAAGAAAGAATGACATTGCCCCATTTGTTAGGAAAGGAAAGACTTGGCAAAAATTGTATTAAGTGAAGTAAGCCAGGCCCAAAGAAGCATAGGTCCCATGGTTTCCCTTATTTGCAATAACTAGTATATGTCTGGGTGAAGCAGAAAAGGTCAGATAAGTTGATGTTAGGGGAATGAACCCCAAGATAAGTATTCAAATTTTTTTGTTCTTTTTTCCTTTCATGCAATTGTTTCTAACATATTTATAAGATGATTTCTATGTTGCTTTGTATGTCCCTCTCTCACGGTATAACCCCTGTTTTCACTGTAGTTGATGTTGTTATAATTTGTAGAGGGGAAGGGAAAAAACAAATCATTTAACTAGGGATACAGGTGGACCCATTGCAAAATGAGATGTATAAGTTGTTATGTCAAAAAATGAACTTTACAACTTTGATGGGGGGGGATTGGGTGGGAGGAGGGAGGGAGTATGGGAAGGGGAAACAAAGAGGAGGCAACAATGCTTGAAAGAAATGTACTCATTATCTTGCCCATGTAATTGTAATCCCTCTGTACGGTATTCTCACAATAAAAAAATTTAAAAAAATAATATATTATTAGAGAATAGGTTTGAGATGAGTAAGTTTGGGATAAGGAAGTAAAGAAATTTGGGATAAAGAAAAGGATGAGCAGGTAAGTAGCTTAGCCTCTTTTTAATGTGTGTGTGTGTGTGTGTGTGTGTGTGTGTGTGTGTGTGTGTGCGTGCACGCGTGCATATGCACACATTCATGCACATGTGTGAGATAGAGAGATTTGACTGCTTATTAACACATTCTGGCTTGCTTCTTCATACTGAAAGTTTTACAGAGGCAAGCTCCATATGTGGCGATCTATGTTTTCTCAGCTTTCCATATACCTACTTCTGGGACTAAGTAATGAATGGTTCACGGTGTACTTGCAAGCCATTTTCTCCCACATGAGATTGGAAACAGATATTTTTACCTCCTCATTCCACTCTTTTGTGCCTTTCAATTGGATCTGAAATTGGATCTGGAAAATGGCATAAAACCAAGCCTTTCTCATATCTCCTACAATCTTTTCCTTCAGTTTAAATAGTAGAGAATCAAGTCTTCCTTCCTTCCTTCCTTCCTTCCTTCCTTCCTTCCTTCCTTCCTTCCTTCCTTCCTTCCTTCCTTCCTTCCTTCCTTCCCCTCTCCATCCCTTCTTCCCTCCCTGTTTGCCTGCCTCCCTGCTTTCTTTCTTTCTTTCTCTTTCTTTCTCTCTTTCTTTCTCTTTCTTTCTCTCTTTCTTTCTCTCTTTCTTTCTCTCTTTCTTTCTCTCTTTCTTTCTCTCTTTCTTTCTTTCTTTTCTTCTTTCTTACTCTGTCTGCCTTTCCTTTCCTTTCTTTTCCTTCCTTCTTTCTTTCCTGTGTTAATACTAGGACTTGAATTAAGGGCTCGATACTCTCTTTTCACTCATGACTGGTGCTCTACCACTTGAGCCATGCTTCCAGTCTGGCAGTTGGCAATGGAATCTCACAGATTTTTCTGTTTGGGCTTGCTTGCCATAGTCTTCTAGGATTATAGGAGTGAGCCACTAGAGCTTGGCTAGAATCCTATGTTTTAAACCCTTCAATTTGCAATCTAGAACTATGTGAGTCTAACACAATCCAGTTTTTCTTATCCTACTTTTACAAGTCTCTTTGTATGACCTGATACGTATTCAGAACCAGAAGAGGCCATCATGAGTTGGTTTTCATAATCTAAGGTACCCTCTTTACCTTGACTCCTTCAAGATGATTTCTTTTCCATTTTTATCTTTCTCAAAAGAATGAGTTTTTGGTATTTTTATTGCTTTTCCCCTGAATCAACATGTTCCAACACGATGACTGCCCTTTTTCATCTTAGACATTTTTTACTTAAAAATTCCTCCTTTTGTTGACTGACTCTTTACCAAATGACAAGTTTTTACTACGCCACATGGTGAGAGACCTAAGCTGTCAAGTTCTGAGTGATTATAAAATGCCTGAGTGAGTTCTTTTATCTGCTTCCCTTGGTTCTGACTCTGAACCTCTGTGAAGGGTCACAGGGAAGAGAGAATCAGGAGGAGCTGATGAGTAAATAAAAGGCAGAGAGATAGGCGAGGCTGTCAAATCGGCTTGGGAGAGTGGGATTTTTCTCCAAGCCAAGCTGAGTTTTCATAGCCCAGAAAGCGTAAGAACGATTGATCATCTTCTCGTGACACTGGCGGGATGAGTCAACATCAAGGCTGGACGGAGGGGACTATCACGCACAGAGATGCACAATTCTAACAGATTGTGCTCTGCACATTGTGATGGAGATAAAGATTCCCAATGAGCCATTGATGGAATTCTCTTTAGAGTCCTGGTGAGTTTTGTCTGCTGCTCTCCTCAGAGCCAAGATTGGGAGACATTTTTTCATTGACTCCAGAGCAGCTGGTGTGATTTGTATTGCCGACTCTTCCATTCCTCACGAGATCCAGCCACTTGGATAAGAAAAGGTCAAGGGGACACCAATTATCTGAACTCTTAGCTCTGCAATCCGTTCTCAGGTTTTTTTTCATTCCACCGGCTCTTCCCATACAATGCCAAGCGCATACGCTCAGGATTACATTCGTTTATTAGCTAATTAGTAGTTTATTCATTTGACATTACTTGGACTCCTGCCATTGGACTTGATAACGGGAATGTGTAAGTGTTCACAGTCGGTGGTTGGAGGAACTCACAGACGATCAGGAAGCAGATGTACAATAATATGAAACATGAGTGCAAACAATCAAGAATTAAAGTGCTGTAAGAGCACAGAGGAGAAAGGAAATGAACCTCTCACGTGGCAGGAGGAAATGTGTGGCTGTCTGTTCTAGGGAAAAGAGTGATCAGAAGTGTCTCTTTCTGAGAACTGCCTAAAATTGAATATCGTTAGAATTGGCAAGGCTGGCTGCATTGACCTGCTTCACTGAGTGAACTACACAGCACATCCATGTGAAGACAGGCTGTGGTGAGCACAAGTAATTTTATTATCTCAATAATCATTATCAATCTAAATAAGCATATCCCAGGAAGACAGATGCCTACAAAAGTATTCGCTAAAAAGTATGGGTAAATAGGGTTATTGCAGTTGCCAGAGGAATTTCATTTTTCAGATATATTCACAATCCATGTGCAGGCTTATCTGCCTGACTTTCTGGCAAGTAGCAAAGGCCAGTCTAACTCAGTGCATCTGTCGGGAAGTGGTAGGGTCTGAACTGTTTATGCCCAGGAGAAAGAGAAGAAAGCTTTTTTTTCCCTTTAAAAATTCTCCAGACATCTCTTATCAGCTGCAGAGTTGGAAGTTTCCAGATAAATATGGCATTAAACATCCGCTAAAATTATATGCTCCTACAGCGTGGGAGGAGCCAACCCTTGAGAACTTGGTCCTTTAAGTTGCTCTGAGAACCTCAATTGCTGGCATGTATAATTCCTGGAAGCAGCCCAAATTGATCAGGAAGATAGTGGAAATAGCATGAAAGTTATGGCTCTCGTTAGGGCTCCTCTTGTGAAAGGGATGGCTGGGGCATTTGCTGAAGGATAATAACATGAAGGAAACACCATTTACTGTCAAAGCTTCAAAGGGTCACTGCAGCATTACCTTCAGGTGTCTGGCACAATGCAGATCTGATTGCAGCCAGTGTCTCCATAAATAAGCCACTAAAGGGGCTGCGAAGGTGGCTCGGTGGTAGAGCGCTTGCCTTGCATGCTCAAGGCCCTGGGTTCGATTCCTCAGCACCACATAAACAAAAAGAAAAAAGCCAGAAGTGGCACTGTGGCTCAAGTGGTAGAGCGCTAGCCTTGAGCTGAAGAGCTAAGGGACAGTGCCCAAGCCCAGAGTTCAGGCCCCACGACCGGACCCCCCCCCCAAAAAAAAATAAGCCACTAAAAAAATGGATGCCAACTTTCCAAACACGGCTTTACTTTTGTGGTAGTGAAAATATGGCAAGCCATTATATTCATGGAGGCCAGGGTGTGGTTCTGTGATGAAAGTACTGAACAGAAGGAAGGGAAATGATTTTTACCAAATATTTGACCACATAGATGGCATACAGGTACATATATGGAATCACTTGATTCTCATGAAAGGCAATTATGCATTTTGCTTTGATCTTACAGCCCTGGAAGCTGATATACCAACAAATTAATGAATTGGGTCACCACTGGAAGTGGAAGGGACACAGGGTTAGGCCTTGGATGATCAACCTCACCTCTCATTACTTTAATATGTAGGGTTGGGTAGGTCTCTAAACCAGTGTTGAATGTCATAGATTAGTCCATGCTTGATGATGACTTTTGTATCACAGACCTCATTCATTTTCCACACAATGCCTGTGTTATAACTGGGGTAAATACCCCAGAATAGTGGAAAGTGAAGGTGTTAGTGTCCAGAATTCAAATCCTGATTCTATCTTCAGTCTGTCTTTTTGGGGCTTGTGACATGATACAAAATGCACAGGATTTGAAGCTAGAAAGATGAAGACTGAACTAGAGAAGTACTGTTCTGTTGCTCGAATTACCTTTAAATGATCATTGTGTCCCTGAGAGCAGAAACAAAACAATTCCCAGAAGCAAATGAAAACGAAAAGACAACTTCCCAGAACCCCTGGGACACAGAAAAGGCAGTGCTAAGAGGAAAGTCCATACCAATGAATTTCTATATTAAAAAAGAATCTGAAACTTTAGATAAACAACCTAATGATGCATTTCAAAGTTCTTAGAAGAAAGAAGAACAAATCAAGATGGAAAGAAATATGTAGAAAGGACTAATAAAGATTAGGACAAGAAGAAAATTGAGGGTAAAAGAACAAAGCAAAAAAATCAATGAACTTTGTATGTCCCTCCCCCACAGTATAACCCCTGCTTTCACTATATTTGATGTTGGTATAATTTGTGGAGGAGATGGGGAAAAACAAGTCGTTTAAGGATACAGGTGGACCTGTTGCAACAATGAGAAGTACAAGTTGTCATGTTGAAAACGAACTTTACAACGTTGGTGCGGGTGGGGGGAGGTTTCAGTGGGGGGGTGGGGGGAGGATGGGAAGGGATGAGAAGGGTAAACAAAAGAGGAGGCTGCAATTCTTGATAAGAAATGTACTCATTATCTTGCCCATATAATTGTAACCCCTCTGTACAGTATGTTCACAAAAAATAAAAATAAAAATTAAAAAAATCAATGAAACACAATATGGTTCTTTAAAAGACAAAAAAATATTGGCAACCATTTTTTAATAGAGAACTTTTTTTGGGGGGGGGCGGCGGAGGCTTGAACTCAGGGCTTGGGCGCTGTTCCTGAGCCTCTTTGTGTTCAAGGCTAGCACTATCATTTGAGCCACAACACCAGTTCTGTTGATCCCTCTTTCAATGCTACCAAGATTATTTCTTTTCCTTGGGGTCACTGTCATTTCTATTTTATTATTTTATAGAAATTTCTGTAAAGGAAATTATGTTAAATTTTGAATATGGTAGAATCTGAACAAATAAAAACGAATTACTTGCCATGTATATTTTTGAGACTTTTTTTTCCTACTTTGTCTTTTTTTTAATCTCCCTTCTTAGGGACCAAGTCATATTGGAATAGACTGAAAATAAAGCATTCTCCTTCACTTTTCCTGATTTTTCTGTCTCACTTTCTTACATATTTTGGGTGACTCACTTATTTTTCCTTTGGCACTGCTGGGGTTTGAACTCAGTACTACACCTCCAACCCCTTGTACTTTAGTTATTACTATTACTTTTTAAGGTATGTTCTTGTACTTTTGCCTGGCTCACCTAGGATCATGATTCTTCTACCTACGCTTCCCAAATAGCTGTTCTTATAGTCATGAGCCATAGTGCCTGGTTTGGATAATTAATTTTAAAGTAATTGTGAAAATAGATTTTCCTCTAAAATATTATAAAGCATGAATAAAAAATATGGAACTTATTACTTCCTGAGATCATGTAGGATAAATATATGAGCAGCCTTAAGTAAGTTTTTATTAAATTCATAGATGAAATATCCATTTAATAAATTTTAGTGGCACATAGGGATGTTCACAGGCAATAATGTCCAAAGATAATAAATGGGATTTAATTCTCAGGGGTTTTCATACCATCACTGTATTTAATGTATAATATTATACTGGTAAATGTCCAACTGCACCAACAAGAAGGACACCACACACACTGTATTTAAAGTCTGATGTTATACTGGTGCATGTTCAAGTAAACCAACAAAAAGGATAGCATACACACACACACACACACACACACACACACACACACACACACGAGTTTCCCACTTCTATAAGAGATTGAATAATTAAATAATTAATTGAATAATTTATAATAAATGGAAATTTAGTGGTTCATGGTTCTGGGATGAGAAGTCTAAGACCAAGTCTCCAACATCTTATGAAGATCTTGCTCCATCATCCATGATGACAGACATAAGGATGGGTGGGGGAGATAAACAGACACAGAGAGAGACACAGGGAGACAAGAGACAGAGAGACTGAGAAGTCAGAAAAGCAGAGAGAGGGCATAGATGAGAGCAACAGAGCAAGAGGGGAGGGTCCAAATGTGCTTTTATTTTCTTTTTTCATTCCTGGGCCTTGAACTCTGGGCCTGGGCACTATCTCTGAGCAACATTGTGCTCAAGACTCCTGCTGTACCAGTTGAGCCTCAGTGCCACTTCCAACTTTTTCTATGATTAATTGGAGATAAGAGTCTCAGGGACTTTTCTTCTCCGGGCTGGCTTCAAACTGCCATCCTTAGATCTCAGCTTCCTGAGTAGCTAGGGTTATAGGCACTGGCTTCTGGCTCAAACATGCCTCTTTAAAAGGAACTCATTACCTTGATTACAAACTCACTTCCACAATAAAGCATTGATGCTTTCGTAAGAGTAGATCCCTTATGGTATAATCATCTCTTTAAATTGCTATCTCTTAATACCGTTTCATTGGCAATTAAATTTCTGTGACATGTTTTCTGGGAGGCACTCAAATTATGGTGTATATGTGTATTACACACATATTTATACTTTGTTATAAATATTACAATAACTATTATAGATAAACAGATTCATATCACCCATTAATGATAACATCAAAATGATCTATTGAAAATATCATCAGCTGATTGATTCTCGAAGAATGCTTTTGTTGGTTTTTAGTAGGCCTTTAGGTTTGTAGCCAACATATAGTTGCCACTAAATTATAACCTGACCAATGGAGTTTCATCCCAATCTACAAACTCATATCATGAGTTTGCTATGTTAACTATAGTAAAATGATTTCTCATGCTTGGATAAATCACATTCATTAAGGAGATAATTTTTGCCAAGTGCTAGTAGCTTATGTCTGTAATCCTAGCTACTCAGGAGGCTGAGATCTGAGGTTCACAGTTCAAAGCCCCAGCCTGCACAGAAAAAGCCTCATGAATCTCTTATCTCCAATTAATCACTCAAATACTGAAAGTGGCACTGTGGCTCAAAGTGGTAGAGTGCTAGCCTTGAGCAAAAAAGCTCAGGAACAGTGCCCAGACCCTGAGTTGCCATAAAAACCAAAACAAACATCATTTACTCCTTACCAATATGCCTGTCAGAATACACTCTCAAGGATGATGACTTCTTTGATGAAATCAGAAAGTAATTTTCAATATTGGAAGAATTAAAAAATTGTGTTGTTAGGGGACAAGCAAAGGAAAGGGTGACATTATCCAACAAGAACTAAACTCAGTTTTATGTGACTTATGGGATTGTAACCCCTCTGTCCAATAGCTTAATAATACTAAAATCATATTAAAATATTATGGTGCTTAGAATGTTTGTCTAGAGATAAGCCACGCTTTTCATTCAAACATGAATTATTAACATATATTCTTTATTTTCTGGGTGAGTTTGGATAACCAAAACCATGTATCAAACCCCGACTTTATTCTTTTGCTTATTTCCATGATGTAATCCACCCCATCATGGCTGATTCATATAGCTCAGTCTTCCTTTCTTTCTCTCTTTCAACTTGGAAATTCATGTTTTAATACACATATATAATTTATGCAAACGTGTTTAACTTTCTATCACAGAAATGCTTGAAACTTTCAATCTTGTACTCTTACATTTAGATGTATGTCAGAATTCTGACAAGGTATTTTATAAAATAGAAGACACAAAATATGAAAGAGCAAGAAGAGAACAAGAAACAACAAGACCCCCGATGATAGAAGGGGAAGGGTAGAAAGGACAGGGTAAGTAAACCTCAACTAAAAACTTTGAAGTCTTTTATTCTTGTGATTTTTGGATTTAGTTAAGCCTTCTTTGAACAGGGGGCTGTATTGTGGAAAGTGTTAATTCCAGAACATTCTCAGGAAACATAACCTTTCTTCTTGTCTTCCTGATTGGAGTTGGAAGAGCCTTTTGGGTCGGGAGAGTGGAGCCATGTGTCTCTCCTTGATGAGTACTTTCTTCAGGTATCTTGTAATGCCAAAGCCATGGCTGGGAATGCAGCTCAGTAGTACTGAGGCTGCCCATTGTGCACAAACCCCAGATTAAGCCATACAAATAATCCAGAACCAGGAAAGAAAGATGGTGAAAAAAAATCTGCCCAACCCAGATGCCCCTCCATAGATGAATGGATCAAGAAAATGTGATATATATATGCACATATATATAATGGAATTCTATGCCTTCATCATTTGTTAGGAAATGGAAAGACTTGGAAAAATTTATATTAAGTGAAGTAAGCCAGACCCAAAGAAACATAGGTCCCATGGTTTCCCTTATCTGCAATAACTAGTATATGTCTAGGACAAGTAGAAAAGGTCAAAAGCTATGTACATATGGCCATATAAGCTGATACTAAGTGAAATGAACCCCAAGATAGGGACACAAGAGATTTTTTATCTTTCTTGCTGTTGTTTTTTTTTAAATGTATTTATAATGTACCATCTGATTTTTTGTTTCTTTTGTATGTTCTCCGCCCTCCCCCCCCCCATAGTCCCTGTTTTCACTGTAATTATACATTTTTCTAATTTGGGGAGGGGAAGGGAAAGTACAAAATGCTGAAACAAGGATACAAGTTGACCCATTGTAATAATGAGATGTATAAGACACTATGTTGAAAATGAACTTTACAACTTGGGTGGGGGGAGGGAAGAATTGGGGAGATGGGGAGGGCAGGAATGGTAGGGGAAAAACAAAGGAGGATGTAACAATGCTTGACAGGAAATGAACTCATTACCTTGCTCATATAACTGTAACCCCTCTGTACAGTATGTTTACAATAAAAAATATATACTAAAAAAAGTCTGCCAGGGGAGGGTTGGGGAGGGGTATGCAAGAGAAAATGAGGAGGGTGGTAACAGTGTCTAAAAAGAAATGTTCTCATTACATATGTAATTGTAACTCCCTTGTTCATCACCTTTACAATAAAGATGAAAAAAACTACTAAAAAAATCTGCCAAAGACAAAGTAACCTTGTCTACAGTAAGCAGAATCAGGAGAGATTTCTCAGGGAAAATGAATTTTACACAGGAAGAAACCCTTGTCTTGGAGGAAAAATTATGTGTTGGTATATGCTCCAGTGCTCTGTGTTTGTGTGTGTGTGTGTGTGTGTGTGTGTATGTGTGTGTGTGTGTGTGTGTGTGTGTGTGTGTGTGTGTGTGTGTGTGTGTGCGCCTCATAAGGCAGCAAGTCCCAAGAAGGCCACAGAGAAGCTCTGGTGAGCTCAACAGACTAAATGTAGTTTTATCTGAACCATTTAAACTGTAATTCACTATGATGACATTTTATAACTCATGACTGCAATTTGAGATTCAACAAAGTACTTTGTGGGATCCAATAATTAAAGATCCCATCTGTTCTGTTAATCAATAAATATGTCATTAATTTTGGTCCTTTCAAAAAAGAAGTCATGGTGAAGGACACGGGGCAGATCTGGTGAACATGTGCACATTTCAAGAGACTCATGAGTCTCTAACACACATGAATTATTTCTCAGCTGAAGGCGTTCTTCTCTGTGATAGTGCAGTGAAAATGATTCTTCTTTTTACATATATTCAAATTTGTTTTCTCAATAGACTGTTGGTTAGAAATAGGATGATGAAGGATACTGATGCTATATGTGTATAATTTGATAAATCTCAGCTTCCCCCTTTCCCCCTTTCCTCTCTTCCTCCCTTCTTCCTTCCCTCTTTCCCTCCCTCCCTTCCTCCTTCCCTCCCTTCCTCCCTCCTTCCCTCCCTTCTTTCCTTCCTTTCCTCCTCCCTCCCTCCCTCCCTTCCTTCCTTCCTTCCTTCCTTCCTTCCTTCCTTCCTTCCTTCCTTCCTTCCTTCCTTCCTTCCTTCCTTCCTTCCTTCCTTCCATTATTTTTGGATAAGATCTTCTTTCTTCTGCCTGGGGCCAGCCTCAGACCACCCCATGTACACCACCTGTAAAGATGGCATTACAAGGGTCTATACCACCATATCAGCTTGTTTGTTGAGAATGAGTCTTACTAAATTTTTTGTCTTGCCTTAAATTGTGTCTTGATTTCGGCCTTCCAGGTGAGTGAGGTTACAGGTATGAGCCCCAATGTGAAAGCCTGGCTTTCAGTTTCAATTTATCTGATGAAAATTCTTATATAGTATGCTGATGTATTTCTTTCTTTCTTTTCTTTTTTTTTTTTTTTTTTTTTTTTTTGGGTCCGGTCGTGGGGCCTGAACTCTGGGCCTGGGCACTGCCCCTTAGCTCTTCAGCTCAAGGCTAGCACTCTACCGCTTGAGCCACAGCACCACTTCTGGCTTTTTTTTCTGCATATGTAGTGCTGAGGAATCGAACCCAGGGCCTCATGCATGCAAGGCAAGCACTCTACTACTGAGCCACCTTCCCAGACTTTCTAATACTTAAAAACTTACATTTATAGAGAAATTACGATGATTGTATCTATTACATTGAAAACAAAGATCACATAGTAACATTGTTTTTACTTGTGGAGGGTTGAATTAGTCAATATTTTTGTTTCTATACTGAAATATAGGGAATATATTAACTTTACAAGAAAAGAAGGTTATTGAGCTTCTAGTTTTGAAGGGTGAATGTTCAAACCGCATGACACAGGTTTTGGTAGACTCTCAGCCCCATCTTATGGTGAATAATAGTGGTGGAAACACATGTAGGGGGAAAAACCAACAGGAAATCAGAAAGGCTGCTTTGGGCTAGGCTCAGGTTTGTCTATCAGCCTCTCAGGAGAGCAAACCAGGGACTCATGAGAAGTGGCTCCATCTCTTTTGAAGTGTTTCTTCCTAACCCACCATACACCTGGGGACATCCCACAAGGCTCTGCCTTCTAATGATTGATAGTCTCCACACCACACACCACTAAGCTTGCTTTTTTTTCCAGTCCTGGGGCTTGAACACAGGGCCTGTGCATTGTCCCTGAGCTTCCTTTGCTTAAAGCTAGTGCTCTACCACTTGAGCCATAGCACCACTTCTGGCTTTTTTTGTTTATGCAAGACAGCGGAATCGAAGCCAGGGCTTCATGCCTGCTAGGCAAGCACTCCACCACTAAGCCACCTTCCCAGCCCTTGGCCCTGCTTCTTAAAGCTCCATCCTGGCTCCAAACACTACCAATTTGAAAACCAAGTTCCAGCACTTGAACCCCAAGCAGAAACATTTTAACCATGTGTAAATTATAGCAAGGATTTATAAGTATCTCAAAATATTTTTTCCTCTTAATTATCCAGAGCAAAAAAATATAAAGTCTGTGAGAAGACTATTTAGTTGTTGTCACATTCAGCTAAATTTGTCTAATTATAATAAATATGTATATAACTTTTATGTATAATAGTATATAATAAAATACATGTACTAGGGCTTAAACTCAGTGCTTTGCACTTTGATTGTGGCTGATGGTCTACCACGTTAGCCATGCTTCCAGTTTTAGCTCTTTTGCGTATTAATTAGAGTGAAGAATCTCAAAGATTTGACTGTTCAAAATGGCGTTCAACTATGATCTTCAGATCTCAGCCTCCTGGGTAGCTAGGATTAAAGAGATGAGCTACCAGAGCCTTGCATGTGCCTCTTGACTGACTGACCTTCAGACTATAAAGGCTGTTTGAAAAATTCAGGAAAGTTCCTCCTATTGTCAATCCTAATGTGGCCCTGTGCAGGGAAGAGAATTCTTAGAAATGTAGTCCATCTTATCTCATGTGACACAGTGTAAGGCTATCAAATACATTTACATAGTATCCTTTCAATTATATATTCAGATAAAGCACAGGAACATATTGCTCGCTAATGTCCCAAAGATACTTCTTTGCTTCTGCTAGAAGAGAGGATGGCATTGACTTTTAGTCAATGAGAATTAGTTCTACAATGTATAGATCCATGTGCATCTTTCTCTTTCTCTCTCTCACTCTGTTGCTCTCTTTTCATGGTAGTACTGGGGCTTGAACTCAGGTATCTGGGAGGTGCCCCTTGGCTTTTTTTTTGGCTCAAGGTTATCTCTCTATCACTTGAGTCTCAGCTCCATTTCTGGTTTTTTTGCTTGTTATTTGGAGATGAGAGTCTCTTAGACTTTGTTACACAGGCTGATTTTGAACCTTGATCCTCAGATCTCAGCCCTCTGAGTAGCTAGGATTAGAGGCATGAGTTACTGAGCTAATAGTACCAGGGAACTTCTTTGTCTTTTTCTCTCTTATTCCTCCCCACAACCTTGATTAGCATTATATCATCCTCTCATTCTATCATCCACATTTTCTAGTTGAGGGTACTGGGATGTTTATTCACAAAGATGTTATGAAAGAAGAAGGGGCAGTAGCTGCCATGAAGAAAGTGTTCTTGTCTTTTAGATCAGTAGCAAGAAGTTGATAGTTATAAGTGGCCAAGATTGAGCAGCCTTTCTTGGATGGCATATGTTGGAATGAGCTTCACTGGAACTGGCCATCAGCTCTGTGATGTTCACTGGCTTCTCATTGAGCACATGAGTACTTTTGGGTGAGTATGGACTTCTGCCCGTGCTCATTCTATTGTCAAATTCATCTGAGAAATAAAAAAAGATCATTCTGGCAGCCTCAGTTTTCCCTTTTGCCTTTATACCACATCAAGAGAATTCCTGGCATTTTAAAATATGAGGTTATACTCATTTGAATCCTAACTCGAAACAAAAAATGTTGACGTTTTCCAATGCATTTATAAAATCTTCACCTTCTGGAATCTCTCTCCTCTTCCTGATGAGAAACATCTGATTTTGGAAGCATCCATTGTCAGAAAATGTTCTGGCTGCAAAAAGCATAAATAGCCTCCTGGTACATAGGACTCAGTTTCACAGAGAAGCCATTTTTTTTTTTTTCATTTGGGGATATTTCTCATTTGAAATGCCAACACTCTGCTTAGTCATGATAGTAGTTTGGAAGTTTACCTCTAAGAAAAATGGTTTGGGGAATCAGAAAGTGACACTTTTGCCTTTATTTTCTTAATGTACATAATTTTTATTTTTTAATCTGCATCGATGAGGGTGATGATGGAAGGAAATTAATACAACAACCATCCAACAACTACCCCAAGATACTTGGATAAAGTATCTCTTGTGGTTTTTTCTAGTCAGTTTTCCTGTGCTGTATTCATCTGGCTAAGCACCATTAGCTAAGTCTAAAAGTTTATACATGAGAAAGCTATGTTCTGTGTTCCAAATTGATTTTTTTTACATTTTATAGAAAAGACGAGAATAAAGCAAATTAAATATTCAGGGTATTATTAAAAAAATCTTCTAGATAGAAGTAGAATCACAAAGGGAAAGAAAGGATTCCACAGAAAAAGTTACTCTTAAGTGAGACTGAAGTGTCAAACTAATAATTCCTAAGCCAGCTTTTCCCAATCTGGTTGATAAGGATACATGTGTCAGAGGTATGTTGTCAGATTCTTCAACTTCTAGGCTCTGGTGCCTTCTTTATATACCCTAGTATGCTCTGTAAATATAATTTTTAAGTAATGTGCCATGATGTGAAAAATGGTGGGGATCACTGCTAAGACATCACCTGGGAGGAGTAAAGAGCTAACGAAGGGCCCAGGACAATGAGACAGACATGAATTATCATTATTTTGGGGCCAGACATCTAAAGATCTTCAAAGAAGGTACAGCCACTTGGGGAGAGGAAGGGGAATAACAAAATGCTGAAACAAGGATACGGGATGACCCATTGCAACAATGAGACTCACAAGATACTATGTTGAAAATGAATTTTACAACTTGGGGTGGGGGGGGAGTAGGGGAATTGGGAAGGGAAGGGATAGTAGGAGAAAAACTAAGGAGGGGGTAACAATACTTGATAAGAAATGTACTCATTACCTGCTCATGTAACTGACCCCTCTGTACGGCATCTTTACAATAAAATAAAATTAAACAAAAGAAGGTAGAGCCATGTTCAGAGTTTTATTTTAGAAACTCCACCCTTCTGCAGCTGGGTAGGTTGCATAGGAATACTATGTGTTTAGCAGCCTAAAGACCTTAAGGGTTTTCTGTAACTCATGTGAGAAGTTGTAAGCTCTGAATGAAGAGCATGGGGGAGAGAAGTAGAGATGACTATGAAGGATAGTAAGGAGATAGAACTGAAGAAAACGGTGGCTAATTTGGTAGAATACAGAATTCATTTATTCAGCACCTATCTGTAGTAGGGATTGTACTATTATCTGGAGAAATAATGGTGAGTAAAACAGGTGAATATCACATCTTGATTGAGTATTTGTTAGTCAAGGAATGCCAAATAAATACAAAATGCAACTGGTCTGAAATATAGAAGCAGGATGGTATGGATTTTCTATAGATAACAGAGACCCTATCCTAATCAAGGACAATTACACTGGGGAAGGGAGGGTTTGAGATCTGTAGGATAGATTTAATCTGGATGCTGGAAGGGAGATTGTAATGGAGAATAATGTATGCAGAGAATAATATATACAAAGGCTGTATGTCTGTGGGATACACAAATGCTCCAGGTATTGAAACAAGATGTTGGTATAATTTGTGGAGGGGAAGGGAAAAAACAAATTGTTTAAATAGGGATACAGGTGGACTCATTGAAACAATGAGATGTACAAGATGTTATGTCCAAAAACGAACTTTACAACTTTGGTGGGGGGGGGGGGAAGGGGAGGAAAGAAGGATGGGGCAGGGAGGGGGAGAGATGGGAAGGGACGGTAAGGGGAAACAAAGGAGGAGGCAACAATGCTTGATAAGAAATGTACTTACTACCTTGCCCATGTAACTGTAACCCCTCTGTACGGTATTTTCACCATAAAAAAAGAAAAAGAAAAAGAAAGAATAGTTTATCTAAATGCAAAGAAATGTTTCTTTTTTAATTTTTATTTATTTTTTTATTGTGAAAATACTGTACAGAGGGGTTACAATTACATGGGCAAGATAATGAGTACATTTCTTATCAAGCATTGTAGCCTCCTCCTTTGTTTCCCCTTCCCATCCCCCCCTACTCAATCCTCCCCGCCCCCCCCCCCCAAGTTGTAAAGTTCATAAAAAAAATGTTTCTTAAATAGATGAGGCATGAGATAAGTCAGGAGAGAAGGTAAAGGCCTCATACTGGGCTTCAAATCTGAGTAAAGGATTTTGGCATTTCTCCTCAGAGGATAGGAAGAAAGGTTTAAACAAAGTAGTGTGTGTGTGTGTGTGTGTGTGTGTGTGTGTGTGTGTGTGTGTGTGTGTGTGTGTGTGTGTGACAGAGAGAGCGCAGATCATATTTGAATTACATAAACTTATTAAAGACCACGTTGCTTGTAACATACAGAAGGATGACAGAGGAATAAAAGTGACCTTCCCATATCTCCCATCCCCAATATTTTAGATATAACCTACTGAGACTAAATAACTCCACTCTCTGGAAATAGACAAGACCAAAGTCATGAGAATAAAAGAAACATCCACCCTCCAGGAAGCCTATGGAATTGAGTCAAATGGTCAATTCTTTTGTGCTCTTTCCCCTCTCCTCCTAAATGAATATAAATAATTTTAGACTATCCATGTGTACACCTAATTGATGGTGAAGTGGTTAGGAATTGTGGGTGCAGTAGTTCCCCAGGAGGTAGTTGCTAGATGCTTAGGAAGACCTTTCTTTTCCATGGAACACAGGGGCCCTGAAACCTTGTAATGATGCTTAACAACTGTTTTCACAAACTAAAACCTCAAGAATGTCACTTTGGGTGATTTATTGAGAAATAGACTAGTTCTTATTGGCCTCTCATTTCCATCAACACATAGTTATAATGTATCATTTGTAAGACATGGTTCAACATGGGGTGGTTAGAAAGGAATCTAAACGCTGGCTTCCTGCCAGCCTGGCCACGTTTGCTGTCCTCCAAGGAATCCCTAGATACCCTCAGCCCCTTCTCTCTGCAACACCATCCTTTTCTGAATGCTCGCTGTACTTCAGATCTTCTTTTAAGATCTAATTTTAGCAAGATGAGGGCTCAGGGATGCTGCAGGTCTTCCAAGACAATCCTTGGCAGGTTAATTGTCAATTAATCAAAGCCAGATGGATTCAATCAGGTGTGCAGAAAAAGTTTAAAAAGACTTGGATTCACCACAATGTCCACGAGCCTGAGAACATTCTGATAAAGATCACACAGGGTTGTAATACTCACGAGGATTCTCCATGATAATTGGCTGGAACTCAAAGCTTTCCGATGTAATTGAATCAAAATATTGACCTCTCCAATAGAATAGAACACTCCTAGACCTAAGCGAGTGGGGGAGGGCATTTCCTACCCCATGGAGGACAGTCACACGCTTGCCACGGGATCTGAATTCAGTTTCACAGGCCACGTGTGTTCACTTAGTCTGCATAGTCTCAGCTCACACAGGTACAGAGATGTTTCCATTGGGACCTTCCACTTGTCTTCCTGCGCACGCGCTCTTTCCTGGAGGAACCAAGGCTCTCCTTTTGAGGTTCATCTTTGTATCCTGCTTCCAGAGCAGTATCTTCAGAATACTTAGGTGATTTGCTGTCACAGCCTGCGTTGGTTCTTAACAGTTGAGAGTGACTGAGTGCGTTAGTCCTCTCTGGAATAGCTATACCTGGAATCAGAGATGTAAATGGAAAAGAATAAAACAAACAAGAGGCCAAGAAGGCCGGGCTGTAATCCTAGCTACTGAGGAGGCTGAGAGCCGAGGATCACGGTTCCAGGGCAGCCCTGGAAGAAAAGTCGGCGAGACTCTTATCTCCAACTAACCCCTCCCAAAAGTTGGTTTCTCAAAGTGGTAGAGTGCTAGCCTTGAGCCAAAAAGAACTCAGACAGTGCCCAGGGTCTGAGTTCAAACCCTACAAGAAGCTTGCTGGGACACACTGTCTCTTGTGATTGATGTTCATAAGATGCACAGCGTCAAAAGTCAGCTAATGACTTTATTGCTGGAGAAGGGAAAATGAACCCCGGGTCTCACACAGATGAGGCCAGTACTCTTCCACTGAGCTGCATCCCAACCTAAATGACTTAAAATGTTTTTAATTATTATTTATTATAATTATTAATTATTATAAAGGTGATGCATAGAGGGGTACAGTTATTTAAGTCAGGTAAAGAGTATATTTGTTTTTGGACAATGTCACCCTTCCTTCTCTCTCTCCCAGTTTTCCTCTCCTATTCCACCCACAAGTTGTACAGTTCCTTTTTAACATAGCATCTAGTGAGTACCACTGCTGCATTTATTCACCTTTTGTCCCTCCATTTCTGGGCCTCCCCTTATACTCCCAAAGACATATAGACAAACAGAACAACAACAAAAAAAACAAAAACAGCAAAGTGAAAAAAACCTCATTTCCATTTCCTAGAGTTCATTTTGTTATAAATTATTTGGTATACTCAGATGTACATAGGCATTGTGCCTTTCTATTCTTTTCCTAAGAGTATCCTCCTTTGGTCTCATTTACTGTGTGAATGAGCCTGAAGACTCAATTAAGTTATTAGGTCCTATAGATCCAGCTTCTGCATGTGAGAGAGAAGATGCATTTGTCTCAGCTTGGCTTACCTTACTTAACATGATTTGTTCTAAGTCCATTCATTTCCTTGCAAATGATATAATAATATTCTTTCTATTGGCTGTGTAAAGTTCCATTATGCACATATGCCACATTTCTCTTTATCCATTCATCTATTGTAGGGTACCTGGGCTGTTTCTGCAAGTTGCCTATTGTGAATAGTGCAGCAGTGATCATGGATGTGCAGTGTCTTTATGGTATCCTGATTTGTCATGTTCTGGGTAGATGCCCAGGCATGGTGTGGCTGAGTTGTTAATGACTTTTGAAGTAAATTTTGGTAATAGAAGAGTCCAAGGCTTGGAATAATATCTACTTCACTTTCATGGAAAATCTGTTGCTTGCTATGAGTTTGTTATTGTTACTGACTCATTGAAAAATAACTTCATTGGGAAAATATCATTGCCTTCTTGTGGTATTATAGTTATATATTTTAACTTGTATTTAATGATGCTAGTTAAATTTACTTCAGTGGCAGATTGTGTAAACTGCAGTTTTCAGCTTTTTTCTAATCACGTGCACCTAGTCATCATTGATGTCTTTGTTTCTCTCTGGACCCCATTTTCGATGCTTGTTCTTTCTTTATTGGATCTGTCCCTTCCTCCTCATCCAGGGGCTCTCTGACCACAGACTGTGGGCTATGGTTTTGCTGCATTGTATCTGATACGTGGGGTGCTGGCGGTTGGGAGCTCTGAGAAAATTGCTGGTGGTGTACAGGGAGTCCTTCCATTCCCAGGCAGTGGGGGTGGGGTGGGGTGGGGTGGGTGGGTGGGGCTGGGGGGAATTCACCAAGTTATTTCCCTGTGGTTTCTTTCCATTTTTTTTTAAAATTTTATTTTATTTTATTTGAGAACATACTGTACAGAGGGGCTACAATTACATGGGCAGGATAATGCATACATTTCTTACCAAGCATTGCAGCCTCCTCCTTTGTTTACCCTTCACCTCCCTTCCCCGCCTCCCCCCTCCCCCCACCCAATTATACCCCCCTCCTCCCCCCCACCGACATTGTAAAGCTGGTTTTGACATGACATTTTGTACTTCTCATTGTTGCAACAGGTCCACCTGAATCCTTAAACGACTTGTTTGTCCCCATCTCCTCCACATGTTATACTGACATCAAATATAGTGAAAGCGGGGGTTACACTGTGGGGGAGGGGCATACAAAGCAACAAAGAAATAATCTTATAAATGCGTTAGAAACACATGCATGAAAGAAACGAAAACATTAAAATACATATTTAAGGGTTCATTTTCCTAACATCACATTATCTGACCTTTTCCGCTTGACTCATACCTATACTATATATTGCAAATAAGGGAAACCATGGGACCTATGCTTCTTTGGGCCTGGCTTACTTCACTTAATATAATTTTTTCCAAACCTTTCCATTTCCTAACAAATGGGGAAATGTCATTCTTTCTGATGGAGTCATAGAATTCCATTGTGTATATATACCACATTTTCTTGATCCATTCATCTACTGAGGGGCATCTGGGTTGGTTCCATACCTTAGCTATGGTAAATAATGCTGCAATAAACATTGTTGTGCTGGTAGCTTTAGTGTGGTCTTGTTTGTAAACATTTGGGTAAATGCCCAAAAGTGGGATTGCTGGATCATAGGGGAGATCTGCCCACCGATTGGGAGAAGATCTTTACTAGCCATACAACGGACAAGGGTCTCATATCTAAAATATACTTGCAACACAAAAAATTAAACCACCCAACAACAAATCCTCAAAGAAACAACTGCCCAATAAATAAGTGGGCGAAAGACTTAAAGAGAAGCTTCTCTGAAGAAGAAAGAAGGATGGCCAATAGACACATGAAGAAATGTTCAACATCCCTAGCCATAAAAGAAATGCAAATCAAAACAACATTGAGATATCACCTCACTCCAGTTAGAACAGCAAAAATCAAGAACTCTAACAACAACAGATGCTGGAGGGGATGTGGACAGAAAGGAACCTTACTTCATTGTTGGTGGGAATGTAAACTTGTTCAACCACTTTGGAAAGCAGTATGGAGGTTCCTCAAAAGACTTCACATAGATCTCCCCTATGATCTTTCCATTTTGTGCTCTTTCTTAGCTGTTTTGCTCAAGGCTGTCACTCTACCCCTTGAGTCACACCTCCGCTGCTGGCTTTTTGGTGGTTAGTTAGAGATAAGAGTCTGCCAAATTTGTTTATGAAGACTGGCTTCCAACTTCAATCTTCAGATCTCAGCCTCCTGAGTAGTTAGGATTACAGGCATGTGTCATCAACATCTGGTTCTGATTCAGACTTTCAAAAGCCCATTCGGCTTTATTTCTACTTTAAAAATGTCATTGTAGTCGTCACTGTCACCATCATATTATCATTATTAACATCGTTAACACTAGACTACATCCTATGGGACTACATCCTCTGATTCTAAGAATGTTTACCATAGCCTCGTAAACTAGTACCTACTATGATTTGAAAGTATAGAATTATTGGGAATATAGTACTTCAATATGCTGTTGCATATTGCATAGCACTTTCAATATACTATTGGAAGTCTATTGAAAAAAATCTAAGCATGCTACTATTACCTGAGAGTTTAACATTTGTTTTTAATCTGGCTGGAACATTGTTGTTCTTCCCCAAGTCTTTGCTGGTTGGTTCATATGGCCCATTTAAGTTGCCTGTGTAGGAAGTCTTCCTCTATGAAGCCTTCTCTGATCATTCACATGAAACGGTCCATCCTGTCCCTCTCTTTATCCCTGTTACCCTGAAATCGTCCATTTCCTTATGAATTGTCAATCTCTTTCCTGGGTCTCTCCCTTCACCACAGTAGCGTTAGCCCTGAATGAGCCTACTAGATGTATAATAGATACTTAGTGCATACTTGATGAATATTTAAATAGGTAGATATTCCTATTACTTTCCTTTCAATTAAAAAAACTATTATAAGCCTGGTGCTTCTGGCTCATGCTTGTAATTCTAGCTACTCAGGAGGCTAAGATTTGAGGATTATGGTTCAAATTCAGCCCAGGAAAGAAAGTATGTGAGACTCTTAGCTCTAACTAACCCACCAGAAAACTAGAAGTAGAACAGTGGCTCAAAGTGGTAGAATACTAACCTTGAGCAAAAGAGCTCAGGGACAGTGCCCAGGACCTGAATTCAAGCCCTATGGCAAGACAATATAATATAATATAATAAATAAAAACCTATTATAGCCAGGCATTGGTGACTCACACCTATAATCCTAGCTACTCAGGTGCCTGAGATCTGAGGATCTTGGTTCACAGCCAGCCCAGGCAGGAAACTCTGTGAGACTCTTATTTCCAATAAAAATCTACAAGCAGAGCTATGGCTTAAGTGACTGTGCTAGCCTTGAGCAAAAAATTAAAAAAGCTTAAAGACGTCATGGGCATGTGGCTTAGTGGTAGAATCATTGCCTTGCCTAGCATGCATGAAATCCTGAGTTCGATTCCTCAGTACCCACATAAACAGAAAAAGCCAGAAATAGTGCTGTGCCTCAAGTGGTAAAGTGCTAGCCTTTAGCAAAAGAAGCTCCGGGACAGTGCCCAGGCCCTGAGTTTAAGCCCAGGCCTGGCAAAAAAAAAAAAAGCATCAGCTTAAGGATGGTACTTAGGTTCAAGTCCCAAGACTGGCACCAAAAAGAAACACACACACACACACACACACACACACGTGCACGCACATACCCAAAACTATTATATAAGTTGGGACTATGCCTGAAGTGAGAAGCACATCACTCCCTCACAGCTAAGCTTTTTTTTGCATAAATTAATGAATTTAGTTATAATTCTTTTAGTTTTCATATCAATCTCTATAATAATATGCTATTTTTATTATCGTTAAACAGTTATACACAGGAGGTGCTATTTAACAAAGCAGTGTATGAGTACAGTGCATCTTGATCAGTATCACCCCCTTCAACATTCTCAGCCGCTGTGACTCACCCCTTCCCTTACTTTTCTTAGTTTTGTGGTACATACAATGAATTCTTTTTTTTTTTTTGTCAGTTGTGAGGCCTGAACTCTGGGCCTGGGCACTGTCCCTCAGTTCTTCAGTTCAAGGCTAGTGCTCTGCCACTTCTGGCTTTTTCTGCTTACATGGTGCTGAAAATTCGAACCCAGGGCCTCATGCATGCAAAGCAAACACTCTACCACGGAGCCACCTTCCCAGCCCCATGTGGTACATACAATGAGTTCTGGCCTGCACTCTTTCCTACTTCCCCCTTCATTTATCTACCCTCTCCCTTTGGCCTCACCTGACACCCCCTCCCAACCCCCTTGTAAGAACATACTTCCTGGCGATTATTTTGTTGGGTTTTGACCTCAACTTTCTAAAAAATTATACTAGTTGAGCACTCCATAGAGTCCATTGTATATCAGTTAATTCATTTGTAACTACTTGCATATCACCAAGTGTGTTTCTCTTACAGATTTATAGGTACATTTTATCTACCACAAATGAGAGATGCCTTTGTTTCTCTGGGTCCAGCTAAGATTTTCTTTTAATTTAAACAATGTCAAATATGTAGATGCTGAAGTATTAAATGTTTTGAATAGGGTAAGCCTGATACTTGACAAATAGATTGCAGTCATTTGGATAGACTCAATATCTAAAATCATGAAAGCAAATTATTTGATGCACAGTTGAACTATCACTACCTAGGTCCTACACATAACTTTTCTTTCTTCACAAAGAAAAAAAAATCTTTGTGAGGAAAAGTACTTCTTTAGCAGAGCAAATTTAAAAACTCTGTTCAGTGTCATTCTCCCTTTGAGATCTATCATGCTCATTATCATATGCAAACAAATCTTGTATGTAGAAAAACCTGTTTACTTAAACCTAGTGTTTCACCATTTATTTGCCCTTGAAATACTTGTTTCCCTGGGCTGGAGTGTGGCTCAGTGGCAAAGTGCTTGCCTAGCAGGTATGGTGTGATGCCCTGGGTTTGATATCTAGTAGCATTAAGAAAAAAGGAAATACTTGTTTCCTTTCACAACAATGTAATATTTCCAACAGAACTCACTGGGCAAACGCTATTCCAGTGTGTGTTAAACATTTATAGTGCTTTTGATGGTTTGCTATGGGGAGTTTTATTCCTAAATTTTTAATTGTCTCTATCTGCAAAAGTTTTGTCATTTTAGTTCGGACACCTATAACCCATTATTAGAAATTATGTGTCATTACATAGTTAAAGTTCTTTGTCTTATTGAAAGGAACGGTTACTTTTGTTTATATATATATATATATATATATATATATTTATTTATTTTTACCTCATTGATCTGGTCCAATTGCTTTCTTGTCAACAATAGAGATTTCCACATCTGTGGGTTTACTATACTTTTTGATTAGCATATATGAATTGTACAAAATAATGGGTTTGAATATGAGATTTCCTTACACACATATAGTGTTTGATCACATTTACCCTCTTATTATACTCTTTTGTTTTCCCTCCATCATGTTTTTCAAATTTTTTATTTTATTGTAAAGGTGCTGTATAGAGGGGATACAGTTACATGAGTGAGGTAATGAGCACATTTCTTGTCGAACATTGTTACCCCTCCTTTGTTGTTCTCCCACTATCCCTTTCCCCCCTCCACCTTCCTGACTCCTCCCCCACCCCTGAAGTTGTAAGTTCATTTCCAGTATATTGTCTTGTGGGTATTGTTGTTGCATTGGGTCATCCTGTGTCCTTGTTTCAGCATTTTGTTATTTTGCTTCCCCTCCCCAAATTGGACAAATGTATATACAAGATGCTGGGTACCACTACCAAGTACAGTGATCACAGGAGACATACCATAGGGGGAAGAATGCACAAAAGAAACAAAACCATCTCATAGTACATTAAAGCCAACAACAACAAAGAAGAACCGCTTGTGTCCATATCTTGGGATTTGTTTCCACTTAGCATCATCTTATATAATAATATGTGCATAGCTTTTGGGCTTTTCTGCTCATCTAATAAAATTATCCTAGACATATAACTTTTTAAAAAAGAATATGCGCACCAGATATTTTATTATAACCCATTTCCACAAATGTAGACAGATTTTTTAAAAATAAATTCAGAAATGAAACATTGGCTGCAGAAGAAGAATATGAGCCAGATATAAGATCATCCTAACAAAAGATCTCTTTTTCTTTATGAATTTTTCTATATTTGAAGTTCTCAATCAAGCAATCATCAGTACTTACTAATAAACTTACTAGGTACTTAGCTTTATAGTTGTTGCTGTGGCTTATGAAGAAGGATGAGGTGGGCTGGGAAGTTGGCTCAGTGGTAGAGCGCTTGCCTTGCATGCCTGAGGCCCTGGGTTAGATTCCTCAGCACCACATAAGCAAAAAGAAAAAAGCCGGAAGTGGCGCTGTGGCTCAAGTGGTAGAGCACTGGCCTTGAGCTGAAGAGCTGAGGGACAGTGCTCAGGCCCAGAGTTCAGGCCCCACAACCGGACCAAAAAAAAAAAAAAAAAAAGAAGGATGAGGTGATGTGCTTTCCCAATGAAGTTTATGGTCTAGAGGGAAAGAAATCAATATTCATTAAATGACTAGAGTAAATTTTGGAGTAAACTTGTTGAGTCTGAAATTTATAACAGCAAAATCTCTTGATTCAATTGGAAAAAAGATTCACATATTTCAAGCTTATAGGTTCAATTATCTCTAACCAAACTCTTTTTATTTTGTTGTTATTGTAAAGGTATGCACAGAAAGTTTCCAGTTACATAAGTCAGGTAGTGAGTACATTTCTTTTTGAACAATGTCACCTCTTTCCTTGTTTTCTCCAAGCTTTTCCCTCCCAGCTCCTTCTCCCACCAACAAAACTCTTAAACTACTCATTTGTAATTAATTTGAAAACTTCAGGAATTATTGTTAATTAATTATAATTAATTATACAACAATTAATTAATTATACAACAATATGGTAAGACAAAATTAAGACACTTTCTTTTCTCCAGTCCGAAAGATTGCTTTAGTCAGGGAAGAGAAAAGAGCCTACATATTTATTTGCTGTAGGAGACCTTAGAGTATACATAAACACAGTATAGTTTGCTACATATCTCATTCATTCATTTATGGGATTTGTTTTCATATTTCGGGAATAATTTGGGAATAAAAAGAGTATAAAAAGGATGGACACTGATGGCACTGAGGACTGTGATTCAAAGCCAGCCAAGGCAAACAAATCACCAAGACTCTGAGCTACAGTTGATCAGCAAAAATCAAGAAGTGGAGGCATGGCTAGCCTTGAGCTAAAAAGCCAAGTAAAAGCATGAGGCTCTGAGTTCAAGCCCAAGGTACTGGCACATACATAGACATACATGCACACACACACACACACACACACACACACACACACACACACACACACACACACAGTACAAAATGTTAAAATGAGTTCTAGCTTCCAGAGACATTGTAATAAATTCCAATAGCTACAAGTTTTAATGCTGTAAACCATTTTCAAAGGCCAATGCCAAGAGTAAAAGAATAAAGAAGAAATATATCCTCACATACAACATAAATGCAATATGGCTCATCCAGTCTTCTCATCTCCTTGACCTTTTCCTGTGGTAGTGATGATGTTATTTCTATTAAGGAAACCATACATGACATTTTAATACTAAAATAGAGCTAAATGGATATTGGGGAGATTTCATCTGGGACGTAAGATCAAAGTGTTCTTTAAAGACACTTCTCTAATTTATTTTGCATACAATGCCTTTGGAAAATGTTATTAAAATATTAGGTGGAGGAGAGAGATATAAGAATGAAGGACAAATATTTCCTAATTATGTGGTAAACTTATTACGTAACCTATCTCCTCCAAGATTAAACATCTGGTGGGTGGTTTGTTGTGCATATGCGGGAGTGGACAGGATCTAGCTACACCATGGAAAAATTTGGCCCTGGAATCTGTGGCTGTGGGCCATTACATTGTGGGGAATTCCCCCCCCCCCCTTCTCATGTTCAGATATAGGAAGAGGTCTGTGGACTCATTCCTATAAGAGGAATGAGAATTCAAGATACACATACACATACACACACACACACACACACACACACACATTTTAAACAAGAGCACATATTCATTTGCTTTTCCTTAGTTTACACTCATGACAAGTCCAATGTCACAAGGATTACAGAATCCTTCAATGGCCTCTGCAGGAAGGTTGCTTCAGGGTTTGGTATAAATGATGCCACTTTGTCCATGGGCACAAGTTACCTTTCCCCTAAGTTATTCAGTCTGGCTTGGTTTTGTTTGCCAACAGGAATCCCTGTGTTGATTTTTGCTTTGCACACCTCTTGCCCAAGTAGAGTTTGGCTGCATTTTGGCATAAACATCTTGAATTTAAAAAAGAGCCAGTGCTTCCTTAGGTTCCGGCAAGACTGGCTTTGTAGCACAGATAGAGTTACCTTTCCTGAGAACTCTTTCCAGCAGACCTCTACAAGAGCCAAGATGGTAGGAAGAAACCAAGCTCCTGTTGAGATATATCTGGGCATTTTTAGGTTAGCAACTGAGCTACTAATCCTCCAGTCTTGTCCTTTGCAAAGTGAGTTTCCTGCACTTTCCATCAAGGGATGGAGTTTAGCTCTTGTTTCTGGAATCTAGACTGGTCTTTTAAATCATAAGAGTAGAATTCAAAGAGAAAGAAATCATGACAATTGGAAGTCTGTGTCTCAGATCATGGGTGTGTCTGTTGTCCTTGGGTCTTGTCAGTTGCCATGTAAGCCAGCCTCTGCTTCCTACTAGATAATCAACATTGCATGGCCTACATATCCTTGTCACTCCAGCTGACAGCCAGTCAACCACCTGACATGTGAGATAATTTGAGATCAGTCAACTTCTAGTCAGATGACCCTCGCTGAATGCTTAAGCCCAGCTGGAGATGAACTAAGTTGACCTAAATCAGCAGAAACATTTTGCTGAACCATGCATTTATTAACCATAAGATTATTTTTTTAAGCTATCACATTTTGGGATGGTTGCTATGCAGCAATACAATATTATCATGTGACCAAGATGTGTTCTGGGAAGGAAAATGTCCTGATAATAAGGGAATCTAGTATGTACTAGTTTGGTACAGGGATAATGGACTTCAGAGTGGAGGGAAAGATAGAGCAGTGGTTCCAAAGTGTGGTTCCAAGTCCCAATAGAACCAACAGAAATAAGAGCTTCAATACTTGTTAGAAGCATAATGTTTGGATAATATCTTGAACCCAATTACTTGGAAAACTGAAGAATTCAGCAGTCTGTGTATTTAACGTCCTTACCGATAATTCTAATAAACATGAATCAAGTTTTTTTTGGCTATGTTTTTTACTGTAAAGAATCTGTACAGAGGGGTTTCAGTTACATGAGTAAGGTAATGAATACATTTCCTATCAAGCATTGTTTTTCCCTCCTTTGTTTTTCCCCTACCATCAGGGAGAAAAGGTGAATAATTTCTATTCAACTTGAGATTCTTTTTGTTGCATACCCAAAACTAAGCAGTAGTCTTGGATTGGGTAATAATAATTTGGTAAAAATCAATCCCCAGTTTTAAAAGAAAAACAAAACCAAATCTCAAGCTAGATCCCATTGATATGCCTTGTACCTATTCCTGGCATACCACCCTGAGTACCACCAACCATCCCACAAACACCTTCCTAGGAGCAAACATAGTGCCTAGCATTTCACATACATTACAACACTAAAAACTATCCCATGACGCAGGACTTACTGTGTTCATTTCAAGGATGAAGGTTTAGAGAGGGTAGAATTAAGTAGTTTCTGCTGGACAGAAAATTAATGTATCCTTTTTTAAACACAATGAAAAACAGTGGTTATTTGGTCATCATTTAAAACAACATCAAAGCTCCAGATGGTAATTTCTCCCAATTTCAATTTGTGATATAAATAGCTACACCATGGTTGATTTCAAGGTATCATTCTGAAGACAATGAGTGTGGAGTTGGGAAGAGATGGGCACTATTGGCTTTGCTGACCCACTTAAGACCCTCTTAAGAGGAAAAAAATTGAATTTATTCTTGTATAGTCCATGAACACATGGACATATTACAATTTAAAATTTTGTCTTAGAGTAATGATTATTGAGAGGTAGAATTATATGGTACTTTGGGAAAATATATGTCTTGTCTCATGACTTTAGATAGAGATCCTAGTCCAAGACAGATAATATATCTTCTTAAAGATATATAAACATGGAATGGCTAAATTGTTCTGTTTCTCAGGATTCTTTTCTTTTTCTTCCCTTCCCCCTCCATCTCTTTTCTTGTTTCTAGTTCTGGGGTTTGGGTTTCCCAGGGTGCTCTAACACTTGTGTCACATATCTAGCTATTTTTCAGGATTGTTAATGGTGCTTATCATCCTCAAGAGGCCTCTTTAGTAGGTTGATGTAAAAGCTCTCCAACTGTAATTTAAATCTATTCCCTTTGTTTTACTGAGGCAGACATGAAAAGCCATTGATTGGCATTTCCCTCTTAGAAACTCTGTGTGTTGACAAAAGAAGTTAAAAGATTCCTTTGGTATCTAATTTGATTCTTTAAAAATAACCTTTCATCATTACATAAAGAAGGTTGCCAGCCAGCCAGGCTGTCATTATTGGTCTCCTAAGAGTACAATTTAAGATTCTCAAGTTACCAGGCAAGAATGTCCTGATCAGTTTGTGACATCTCCCTTTCTTGATTTCATCTAGGTTTGAACTTTAAAATAAAGTTGTGGCAAGAACATTTGGTATAAGATCTACTTAATGATTTTTCAATGTACAATAGAATATTGTTAACTGTAGGCATAATGATGTAGAACAGATCTCTAGAAATTACTCATCCTGATAACTGAAACTTTGTGTTAGGTATTTTAAAAGGCAAGATGCATGGAGCTCATATTTTAGTGATGTAAATGCCTTTCCATTTATCTGTCATTGGGTTCAGCTATAAGAGATAGCCCCATTTGGAACATCTTGTAGGGGATGCTTTTAGTAACATTGGAAAAATAACTGAAATAATAACTATTGGCGTTATAATAATAGCTGAGAAAATTTTGTTATATAATAAACTTCATTGTATATAGAAAGTTATAAGAAGTACCATAATTAGTGCATTTTTCTGCTGATTGCTCATCTTGTCTGCTCTTAGTTTTAGTGAATCTGAAATTATGTAGATAATTTCTCTTCCATGAAGGTATATAAGATGACATAAAAGAGTATTTCAGACAATCATTTTGATGGTCTCTTAATACCCTCCTCCTACTCTCTTTTACTTCACATTATTTTTTCTTGAGTATTATTATTATTATTATTATTATTCTGGTTGTCATAAAATCATACTAAATGCTGAGTTTTCAAGTTCAGTTTGAGAAGGAGCAAAAGATCTTCCAGGTAAAGTTATGTTCCCAGCAGTTATGTCATGCAGGTGAGGGACAGTAAGAAAGTCAGACATTGGTTTAGGAAATCACCAAGTAGGATATATTAAAAAGTTGTATAATAATGCCATGGCAGAGAAAAAAGACACCAAAATTTGGAATTAAAATGTCTAGAGTAAAATGGTGTTTTTATCTCTCTTACTTAGCTGTGACCTTAGAAAATAGTATCTTTTCAGTGTTTTAATCTATCAAATTTAGGCCAGTCCTGTATACTGCAAAGGTTGAACTGAATTAACATACAGTTTACCATCTAATTTTAATATCTGAGCATAAAAAGTCCTCAGTAATGCTTGTAGCTTTTCTGTGTTCAGAATGTTTAGGGTTTCCAGGATATTTATGCAATGGGATACTCAGGTATTTTCCTTTGTTTAGTGGAACTGTGTTATGTCCCGCAGCACTTGAATCTGCCAGTTGTCCTTTCTTTGTGTTGTATGTGTTGGGTTGCCACATTGCATAAGTAGAAAACGTGCACATACATAGAAATGAAATCTTTTTTTTCTACCTTAGCCATTGTAACAATTGAGTAGAATTCATGTAGGTAGGTGCTGAAAGAGTTTTCAGGAAAATCTGTTTCCTGCTACTTCTGTCCTTTGAAACATTGAAGTACCATTCAGATCTGAAGAGGTAGGATCAGCTTACCAAGTTCAACATCAGGCTGAGTAGTCTCTTGAAATTCCACAACTGTGGTCTCCTGAAATTCCAGAGAGACACAGTCATTGCTGTACTGCCTTAGATATGAATACTGGTGAGCTTATTATACATTAGGCTATTTCAGTGATTGACTGTCAATGAATGAGTAAACCTTATATATCTTACTGAGAGATAGCTTTGATGAATAGACAATGGTTGTTGATGTTTAGAGGAGGGGGTAAGCAGGCAAGCAAGCTGTATGGAGTTCTGTTCTCTGATAGTCCTATGGACAAGAAGCAGAAGTAGTAGATGGCTTACTTGTTGGGGAACAGAATAATGACTCAATAATTATTTGCTGACAACATGAAAAAAGAAACTTCACCCATCAGAGTCTTGCTTGTGACTAACTACCAGCTCTTTTTTTTTTTTTTTTTTTTTTGGGTCCAGTCGTGGGGCCTGAACTCTGGGCCTGGGCGCTGTCCCTCAGCTCTTCAGCTCAAGGCTAGCGCTCTACCACTTGAGCCACAGCGCCACTTCTGGCTTTTTTTGTTTTTGCTTATGTGGTGCTGAGGAATCGAACTCAGGGCCTCAGGCCTGCAAGGCAAGCGCTCTACCACTGAGCCACCTTCCCAGCCCCTAACTACCAGCTCTTATTCTCTGAACATACACCACTCGATTCCAAGCAAATTAGGACACTGAAGAAGCAGTGTTTGTTATAGCATAAATAATTCACAAACACATTGTAATAACTTTCACTTCCTCTTCTTGTAAGACCAGCAGTTAGTTTCACAGCATTCCTGGCAGTTCAGAGTGGCTGTCTATCAGAGTTTTTGACCAGTAGAATTTGTATGCAAATAATATGTAGAACGTACATCTCGGATTTATCCATAAAACATTTTCCTTTACCTTAACTCCAGCACTTTTCCATGGTTGGATCATTGACTACTGTAGTCCAGAAAAATGGGTGAAACAACTGAAGTCTTGACTATTCTCTACGTGGAAGTTTGTATTACACATGGAGTTTTTCCAAAGGGAGCTGATTTTAGGTGTCATCGTCACAGAAAAAGAGGCACTTGTGAAAGGATGGGTATGTCTGTTTGCCTGACTGTCCTAACAACCCCAGATACCTTAGATTTGCAATAGGAAGAAATTAACTTAAAGATCTCTTCATACTCTTCCCTCCCCCCTCAATTAGGTGTTTTTATTTTTTAATGTTTTTAACTGCGACTTAGAAGACAGATCTTTCAGAATGGATCATGTTGGTTGTCTCCTTGATCTCACACATCAGGTCTCTAGAAGTATAGGGAAATGCTTTCTATTATTTGCATCACCCACTCCTTCCTCCCTTTCATCTAAAGAAGAGGTACATTTGGAACTTCAGGCATGAGCTTATGGCCTCAACATTAATGTTTCAGTGCCATATTAATTCTTTGCATGACTACTGGAACCAAGTAAGTTAAGAGTTTTGGTGTAGACATGGAGAAAGGAGAGGGATAGAGGGTCTGGATGGTTGAGTTTAGGTGGAGTGATTGAGCTTGTAGTCTCTTACTACAGTCACAAATCAAACAGAAATCATCTCTGTGTTATTTTACGGTTGTGTTTGAATCTGTCTGCACTCACCTTACTTAATTCTTAAATTAAGAAACCCTTACCTACAAAACATCTTAGAATGACCAACAAATACTGGAAAATAAATTGGATTTTATCCAAAACTATCAAGAGCAAAGGTCAAGCTTTGTGTAACTAATTTATTCAGCTGCTTCCCTTGTATAATTAATTGCATACGAATGATTATAAGGTTATAATATGTTTCTAGGTAAAATTTCTTTAACCCATTTTAACCCCCTCCCCTCCAAAATGCCTATCTATGTGACATCTAGCTTTTTTAATGAATAGAGCTGGCCTCTCTCAGTCATTCTTCAGAGGGGGTGGGCAAATGTAGGCAGCTACTTTTATTTTTTTAAGAGTTTATTTAACAAAGTGCAAATAAAGTCCACTCAGAAAGAATGCAGTGGGATCGGGGAGCTGGTTGTCCATTAAAACATCAATTCCTTCAAAGAGCCAGTACAGATAGGAATTTCTTTTTCTCCCTAACTTGTCCATCCATATCCTCGAGAATGTTCCTTCTAATCTGAAAGTGTAGGGGCATGCACACATTGAAGTCTACACTTTAAACAAATAGCCACATTAGTTTATGCCATCACACGGCTTGTTTACTTGTGAATAGATTCCAAAGGTATTACTTGCAAAACAGTTTTATATGGCAGGAAAGTGTTGATGAATTCTATAAATGAGAAGTTACATGGCCATTTTATTTTCTGTTGACATGTTTTTGGCTTCTTTGGGGGCTTATTTTCTATGAAGTCACTAGTTGATAATCTAAAGAAACTCCGTTGATGTCTCTCATGGGTCAAGGACGATGCTAGCTATGGGAAATATAAAAAAGGGTAGAACACAGTTTAACTCAAGGACAGGAGTGGTACAATAGAAAGAGATGGCCAGCACTCTAGCTGGGGATTTGGGGAGACTTTATACAGATGATATTAATTTGTTTGAGAAGAATGTAGAGGGATGAATATAATTATTTGAAGTAAACAACAAGTGTAAAGACCTCAGGGCATAAGGAACAGCATGTGAAAAACATGGAAAAATGGAATTGTAGGTTGTGTTAAAATGACCAAAACCTGGTGCTTTGGAACGTGGATCTAAGGAGCCACTAAAGGGGTAAAGGGGTATAAGTGGTGAAGGACCTGTATTATTAGTTTCTCATGGATGCCAGGGAAAATTGCCCCAAACTGGTAAATTTAACGCAGCAGAAAATTCTGAAAACAAGAACTGCAAAATCAAACTGTGAGAGCAGGGTTATATTCCTTCTGAAAGCCCTAAAGAAGAACCCTTTCTTGTTTCTTCATACTTCCTATCAGATTCCCACTTAGATATCTTGGAGATGTGGAATTCCATGTCATGGATCTGGGGATGTTGGCCATGGTTTTCCTCTCTGTCCCCAAAGGGCCTGTATATTCTGGACTTTGTGTCTTCAGCAAGAGCCCTGTTCATTCAAAGAGAATTCTCTCCTGCTCTCCCTTAGGAGTTTGGTTTTCATCTAAGTCTGGATCATTTTGGGGTTTATCTTTAAATTTTTGGCTATAGTAGCCCTCGAACTCTGTTAGCTAATTGCATTTTTGTCTAACATCGGACCCAGAGGCACTATTAAGAAGTTCAGATCTGACACATCAAGGGGGAAAAAGAAGAAGAAACAAGCATGCTGTGAGCTTTCCACTATGTGAGGGTACTAACTCAGTATCTTTTGAATACCATGACCATAGTTTGAGAGATTGCCAGTTTTCCCCAGGAGTTAGGTTTCAAAAGTCCCACACCTCCCTTAGAAGCATTGCCACTGATCTAAGGCACAGACTGCATCTGAACCAAGTTGCCTTTGCTGTGTTTCTAAATCTGAAGTATGGAGGGAGATAATCACTTTGCTCCTCCTCCAAACAAGCCTTCTCCTTGTAATCATGGGCTTTGTTCTAGAAAGTCCATTTCTCAGCTTTGCTCTCATGCTTGGGTAGTTTGGCAAGCTCTCTGATGCTTTGGGGCAATCTGAATCACACCTGAAGCTGATGGGTTGCTGACATCTGGAGCTGTAATTAAACCAAGATGAAAGAAGAGAGCATCTGGAAACCAGGGCTGGGCCTTGGAAGGGCCTGGGTGGTACTTTTTTGATTATGTTTTTTTTTTTTTTTTTTTCCAGAGACCATGTTTATCTTTTCTACCAAAAAAAAGTTGGAATAACATGAATAACCAGATTGAACTTGGTCAAAATGTTGTGTCAATAGAGATTTGTTTTCTTTTGTGAGTGTTATAGGCAATACTTGAAAGAGTTGATGTGGGATTGGGTCATAAAAAGAGCTTTTTGAAGGGCGCATTATTTCTCTGTCTCAATAGAACATCTCTCAACATTGATTTTTCACAGACCTTAAGGAGAAAGTGGTGGACAGATACCAAACCAAAGGTGCAGAAGGTTTTCTGATTCAAAACCGACAATAGATGATCATTATAAAGCTTTGGTAGGGTGAAAACCGATTTCCCTGCTCTTCAAAGTGAATATGTATAAAATTTAATGTATCGAGAGCTTTGAGATCTTTTATCTTAGCCTCTGCGTAGGTGAAGATCTAATTGGTGCAGAGGTATGAGATAAAATCAGAGTTCAGTTCCATTTATGAATCATTCATTCTTATCTAGACACTGTGCCTCAGGGGTACAAGAATTTGTTCATTCACACCTTTGGAAAGTGCTTACTATGTGAACCTGATGTGCCAAGCACTGGCAATACAATGAGGAACCCACAAAGGCTTTGGCATGCTGGAGATTGCTGCCTAGTGGAACATTCAGACAATAAAAAAGCAAATGAAGAAACTACTAATAGAATTTAAGACATAAAATATCTGAAGCTAAGCATGGTGAAGATACACCCTTGCTTGCTTGTTTCCTAAAATTTTGTTCAGTGTCCTTTACATGCTGGACACCCCTGAGATGACAATGGCTCAGCTTGTGATGACTCTGATACACAAAATAAAGCAAAGGGCTGAGGTTGATGGGAAGTAGGGGCTGGGATGGAAGCATATATGGATGTAGTAGTGGGTTGGAACAAGCTTTTCTTAAGACCTACCAAATGATCAGGCAGTGGCAATGGGAATGGTACCCCGTATACACACACACACACACACACACACACACACACACACGTGTGTGTGTGTGTGTGTGTGTGTGTGTGTGTGTGTGTGTGTTTTATTGGCTGTGGGGGTTGGGAACTGGAATGAAGATCATTCTAAGTATGAAGTTCAATACACTCAGAGGCTCTGAAGTAGGAAGAACTGGTCAGAACTGGTCACAACAGGTAAATTTATTTACGTTTTCAAAGACCTAGGGAAGGTTGTAGCCAGACCAATAGGAACCTTGAAGACAATATTGCAAATTTCAGCCTGATTCTAAGGAGAATGTAAAGACAGTAAAGTAATTCTGAGCCAGGATATTATATGGTTAGACACATAGTAGGATCATTTTTTTGTGTTTTTTTCTTTATTTTAATTGAGCTTATTTGTTAACTGATAATATCAAATTATACCCATTTGTGGTGGAGGGTAATATTTTGACACATGCATGCATTATATAATATTTTACCAGGGTAAACATATCTATTGTGTCTGACAGTTACTATTCCACTATGGTAAACACTTTGTAAATATTTTCTTCTAGCTTTCTGTAATGTAGAGTATATGATTGTTATTTTAACTCTAGTTTCCAATATTACACCAGAACTTATTTCTCCCATCGAAGAGTAATATAGAGCCCACTGACTAACATTTCCTCATATACATACTCCCCTAGTCTCTCAGGCTCTACTAACCACTGTTCTACTATCATTGTCTATGAGGTCAACTGTTTTAGATTCCAGATAGGAGTGAGATCATCTTTCTGAGCTTGATTTATTTTCCTTAATATGATAACCTTTAGTTTTGTAGAGTAGTGTTGTGTCTATGTAGCAGATTTTATTTCTATCTTTTTTTATTGGCATACATTAGATATACAGTGGGGAATTATATCCTCTTGACATTTCCATGAATATTTCTTACAATGTATGCCAATCAATCTCATCCTATCGTTTTCCCTTTCCTTCTCCCTTCTTAAAAAATTTTTTGACAGTTTTATTGTTCTATTTCCATAGATGAAATTTATTTCGACAGTATTTATCATCTTTCATCATCTTTGTTAGCTTTGCTTCTCCTGTTAGTACCCATGCCCCCAAGAGAGCCTTTCCCTACCCATAAGCACCTATTGATCAACTTTCACTGAAGTTCTTTGTGTTGTTTTCATGTATT